>NC_064925.1:35516071-35817368 GCF_023897955.1 Schistocerca gregaria | reverse complement strand
ACTGTCAAAAAAAATCTCGAAGAGCACCATGGCGATGGGAGATTGACAGATCAGTTGTTGCGGAACATGCTTTACAGCCACGAGACCACCACATTCATTTTGATAGGACTCAAGTACTGGCAGCCAGAGCAAGTACCATGAAAGGATATAAAGAGGGCTCATAGAGATTGTGAAACATCCCAGGAGTTTCAATGGGAAAGAGAAGGGCATGAAATTGAATGAAATTTGGATTCCAGTGCTGAAGATGATGTGTACTAGTCATTCACCATCCCACCATTGGACCGTAGCAACAGCAAACATCAGTCGACAACAGCCAACTGAGCTCGTATATTCGAAATGTGATGTCGTGCCACTTCTCAGAAGCAGAATTTTGCTGTTGTCAGTAGCAAGCCAGGGTGTGGATCGGACATTCAACAAAGCTACGATCCCCACTTGAAAAACGTGTTCTGCAGATGTGAACAAAATTTTGGCCAGGAATATTTTATTAACTGAGACTGGCAGTGGTAAGAAGAGTTTCTGAACAAGAGAAATTTGTTACCACTGAATATGAATATAAGTGTTGGGAAGAGTTTTCTGAGAGCATTTGTCTGGAAAGTACGCTCACATAAAAATGAAATATGGATGATAAGCAGTTCAGACAAAAAGAGAATAAAGGTTTTAAAATGTAATGCTACAGAAGAATGCTTACGGTGACTAGATCACATAACTAATGAGGTGGTACTGAATAAAACTGGGAGACACGAAGTTCATGGCATAACTTGACTAAATGGACACATCATTTTATTTATGGGCACGGCTATGAATTTCACATAGTGACATACGTGAACTTGCTTACAAAAAGAGAGATTTGTTGTGCTTTACAACAGATACACATTAATTTGTGAACTTTAGAGTTTTTTTACGTTGAATGACTACTCTAACTGTAGATGCTATATGCTCCCATTATGCAACACATGAGGAAATGGAGTGTGCACATTTTACACGGGTAGTAATGTGACCAAATGGATTGAACACTGCACCCACATCATCCTGGAAGCAAATTTTACACAGCCGAGTACTGTCAGCCGCATGCTGTTCAGATGACACTGCTTTGTTCAGAAAATCTGCCTCACATTTAAATTTAGTACTTCATTTCCTGTAATTATCACATTTTTCATTCAATAGGTAATAGGAAACAAAAGAAAAATTTGGAGTAGGTATTAAAATCCATGGAGAAGAAATAAAAACTTTGAGGTTCACCAATGACATTGTAATTCTGTCAGACACAACAAAGGACTTGGAAGAGCAATTGAATGGAATGGACAGTGTCTTGAAAGGTGGATATAAGATGAGCATCAGCAAAAGCAAATGAGTATTATGGAATTTGGTCAAATTAAGTCGTGTGATGGTGAGGGAATTAGATTAGGAAATGAGACACTTAAAGTAGTAAAGGAATTTTGCTATTTGGGGAGCAAAATAACTGATGATGGTCGAAGTAGAGAGGATATAAAATGTAGACTGGCAATGGCAAGGGAAACGTTTCTGAAGAAGAGAAATTTGTTAAAATCGAGTATTGATTTAAGTGTCAGGAAGTCATTTCTGAAAGTATTTGTATGGAGTGTAGCCATGTATGGATGTGAAACATGGACGATAAATAGTTCGGACAAGAAGAGAATAGAAGCTTTTGAAATGTGGTGCTACAGAAGAATGCTGAAGATTAGATGGGTAGGTAACATAACTAATGTGGAGGTACTGAATGGAATTGGGGAGGAGAGGAGCTTGTGGCACAACTTGACAAGAAGAAGGGACCGGTTGGTAGGACATGTTCTGAGGCATCAAGGGATCACCAATTTAGCATTGGAGGACAGCGTGGAGGGTAAAAATCGTAGAGGGAGACCAAGAGATGAATACACTAAGCAGATTCAGAAGGATGTAGGTTGCAGTGGGTACAGGGAGATGAAGAAGCTTGCACAGGATAGGGTAGCACGGAGGGCTGCACCAAACCATTACTTATTGGTGGACTATGTGATGGTATCTTGGGAAGCAACCAGTCAAGTCCACAAGCTCACATCACAGCTGACCACGTGAATTTTCATACCATAGCTGCCCCAGATAGCCCTCAGTGCTTGCACTAAGTACAGAACACTTTCGATTATTTATTGCACAAGAACCAAACATTGTACAGATATCATTTTGAAAAGAAATCCTGAAAGTTGTTTTTTTTTTTTTTTTTTTTTTTTTTTTTTTTTTTTTTTTTTTTTAAATGTATACATCACAGCGTAGTTTGGTCATCAGCCGATTGCCAGTGCTAGACACAAACATGGTGAGTTCAGGTACAGAGCGAGCTTCCTGTGTGTTGAAGTTCGACAAAAACAAGTGTGCTACAGCTGTTCAACGGATGTTTAGAAGCAAGTAGGGTAAGAAGTCATGAACAAGGAGGGCCATTTACCACTGGCACAACAAATTTGTTTTGACAGGTTACTTGTACCTGTCAAAGAGAAGCAGATGTCTCAGTGTGAATGAAGTGAATGTGGCGCACATACGAGAGATATTCATAAGGTACCTGTAGAAATTGGTGTGTTGTGCATCCCATGAACTCAAAATGGCTCCAACGACAGTGTCGAAGGTCCTGTGACAGAAGTTGTCTATGAAACCATTCAGATTAGAGCTAGTGCAAAGCTCAATGACGACAACAAAGACAAGTGTTTTGAGTTCTGTCACAGTTGCAACACTTGAATGAGGATGGGGATGGCATTGTTGATCACTTAACTTTTAGCAACAAAACCTCCTTTTACACTAATGGGAAAGGGAACAGGCATAATTGTCGAATATGGGGAACAAAGCATCCACACGAATGCATTGAATTTGAGCATGATTCCCTAGAGGTAAATATTTTTTGTGCTTTGCCACGTCACAAACTGTACAAGCCATTCTTCTTTGCCAAGAGCACTGTCACTGGATATTCCTACTTGGACATGATGCAGCAATGGCTGATGCCTCAAATGCAATTGGACTCTCTGTTCATCTTTCAGAAGGATGGGACTCCACCCCATTTTCAGCATGAAGTTCATACATACCTGGACACGGAGCTTCCACATCGATCGATCAGCCGTACTACAGAAGGGGACAGCTGTTTAATGAAATGGCCTCCCCAATCAACAGATCTCACTTTTTTTGTGGGGACATATTAAAGATCTGGTGTATGTATCGCCTCTACCACGTAATGTAGCAGAGCTCTGGGACAGAATATGGGAAATTACTGCTACAGTCGATGATGCCATGCTGCGACAGGTATGGAAAGAATTCGATTACCATATTGACATCTGTCAGGTCACTCGTGGTTCACTTATCGAATGTTTGTAAAAAAGCTTTCATCAGAGTTTCTCTTCAAACAGCAATATGTACAATGTTAAGTTCTTGTGCAATAGATAATTGCAAGTGTTCCCAGACTTTATGTACACCCTGTATAATACATGGAACACCATGCAACTGTTAAAACATCAAAACCATAAGACACGGATAGGAGCTTGTTCACCACTAGGTTAGATTCTCCTCAGAAAAGTACTAAGTTGATATTAGCGAAGATCACCATAGGTTGGGGGCATATAAAGCAGATTATCTACCTGTTCAGAATGGTATTCTGAACCTAGATGGCCAGAAATAGAATGATGGTGTTCTGATAATGATAGGTTGTAAGACGACACCTCATCATGGTGTGTAGGTACAATATATTGTAATCCGTGGTGCAGCAACACACATGTAAAGCAGGCAGAGAAGTAAGGCATCTTATGTCAATCCAAGCAGGCAGAACAACCTAGGGAATTAAAAATTAATGATCACATGATCTGCAGTTTGTAAGGCTTGAGATGTAGATGCAGACATCCATTTTTCATATTTTTATACCATGACAACCATGCAGTCTGTGGTTTTCTCAATGAGTATGGAGATGGGGGCCACTTTAGGTTGGGCACGTATTCGACGTAAGCAACGTGTCTCACATTTTTCCAATAATTATTCGTTTTTTTTCATATACCATACATAAATGTACAAGTATGAATATTCTCTTATTGCTTACATAAACAGGTGTGGTTTGGTTTTTTTATCATCCAACTTTAATACAGTGTCCCATGTAAGCCTCTTTGTATATGGTAAGATCTCAACTGCCAAATATATAAATTGACCTGCACCCATGGTCCAGAAAGTGAACTCACTTTCTGGCGTTCATGTCTCCAGCAGATGCAAGACAGTTGTTGTTGCTACCCAGATGACCTACTTGTTCCCTTGTTGCACTAACAGCCCCAAGTCATAATTTCTTGACCTTGACTGATACCAAGAAGAGCCTTGCGGTTCTGACCTGTCTCTCAGGTTGCACCAGCAGGTTGCAGTAGGCATTGTATTGCTGTGTTAAATAATCAAGTCTCCCATTCCACAGAAGCTGAAAGTGGTGCAGTAGTGTGCAACCTACTGAGCTAGGTGAATCAGGGTACTTTTACGCCAGTAATGGTGATAAAACAATGTGTTTTCATTGTGGTGGTGGTATGAAGCATTGGCATCAAAAGTATGGTCCATGGACAGCACACACTCTGTGGCTCTTCAAATATGTGTTTCTGATTTGTTTAAAGGGCACTGACATTGTAGATATTATCTGTCAAACAACAAAAGAAATGTAATAATTATAACAAAGAATGCATTAAATTTTAAACTAGAACAGAGTAGTGTCATCTGAACAGCATGTTGTTGAGAGTATTCGGCTGTGTAACAATGAGGTGGGTGCAGTGTTTCATCCACATGGACACATTACTACCTGTGTTAAATGTGCACAGTCCATTTCTTTCTGCACTGCATCTACAGTTAGAGTATTCATTCTACATAATTAAGACACTATCAGCAAATAGTCTACTTGTTGCCTTTGCTACATGTTAAACTCAACAATTCACAAATCAATGTGTATCTGTTGTAAAGCACAATAAACATCTTTCCTGTATGTTCACATATATCACTGTATGCAATTCATATCCCTACCCACAAAACATCATGATGTGTCATATATATCTATGCAACAATTTAATTATAGAAGGTTTCACTCTCTGTGTTCAAGCACGCAATCTGGTAATGTCTCTCCTACACTTCTGTATTGTGACTGTCAGTTCTGCTAACATTGGGTTGGAAGCTCCTCTGCTGTTTATCCACTGGCACACAGGAAGACCATTAACTATATTCCATCTGCATACAGCTATAAGAGATACTCTGGCTCTGACAGAAGTGCAATATTAAAACAGGGGAAGCATTGTTTCCCACAACACTGTCAGCATTACAGGCTGTCCATTGCTATTTGGTACTCAATCACACAAACCACGGAATTAACCATTAAATTATTCCAATACATTATTATTTGCTGCACGATGTTCACTTGGAGGTGACATCTCGCATATATAGTGACACCTAGGGTCATACTAAACAGTAAGCAGTTATGGTTGACTGTTTAATGTGGATGACTGTAGAATCAAACATGTATACTGTATTATGTGTGTCAAATCACAAGCCCAGACATGAGCAAAGTTATTTTATAAAATATGACAATATGTGACCACGGAAAACTTTTTCATCTTCCTTTGTTGAGGAACACGGAATTATCAGCCTGGAGACCACTACATAATGTAGTCCAAAAGAAGAGACACTACTTTGATCCAGCAGTACAGTGTAATAAGACACAAAGGACTTACAGACATTGGCTGTGAGCAGCCATTAATTGAAATCAGTGGAGAAGGTTTAAAATTTGTACTAGAACAGGCTTCGAACCCCGTCTCCTGCTTACTAAGCGGATGCTCCGACCACTGAGCAAATCCAACTGCACTAACTACCCTAGTATGCCTCCCACCCGAACCAAATTCTCAATTTACCCACACAATCTGATGGTGGCCATGCTAGGACAGGGTACTTCGTGCAAAATTTTGCGAGAGCACAGGAGTGGGGGGCCAAAAGGACTCGATAAGTTGGTGCTGATGTTGCTGTCTACGAGATATGACAGGCACAATTGTCTCAGCCGACAATACAGTTAAGAAAGCACTGATGCTGATGTCAGCAAATTCCTGGCTCGTTTGCCCATTGTCATACTACTGCTCCCATCTGGAAAGAAGCACTATGGACTTGAGGACTACTTAGATCCCATTGGTAGGGGAAGGGGGGGGGGAGGCAGGAATACAACATGAGAAGTGTCATAGGATACCTCAGTAACATCTGGAGCAATTTCAACCAGACTTGTTAGGTATACGGATTATTATCTGTATAAAAATAGTTTGGGGTAATATTCCCACTATCACAAGGGGTGGGAGTGTGGATGAGTAGAGGCGACACAAACATGTCTGAAAACGACTTCTTGGTGTTTGTTTCCTGTAATTAGCTGACTTCGAATAATTTTAACACTATGAAGTGCACTTTATCTCTTATTTGTACTGTTCACTGTCAACAAGGTCATGAGAAAGAGTGCTGCAGCGAGCCAATAATTCTGTCACCCTGTCTTGGACCCTAACATCAAGCCAGATGGCTAAATATCACAGATAACTTTAATATCCTCTCAGGACTTGCACAGTGTAAAACATCAGACCACTGGACATATTTATGTACAATATATGTCACATATGCGTATGTTCAACATCTCCTAACCCCATGGATTACTAGACTTTGTACACATATTACTTACCATCTAGAAAGAAATATTGTGGGGTAAAAATCACCTCTGTGGTTGGGGTGCGGCTGATAATGAAGTGAGAGAGAGAGAGAGATGTTATGTGCTCATTTGCACACATACAAAATCTTTGTTTGTTTCAGAATGAATGAGGAAATAGGAATTATAACATTAGGATCTTTTAATAGTGCTAGAAGCCAAACCCAGGAAAATGTCTGTTTTGTTTTTGTGATTGTGGACGACTCAAAGATTTATATAGCTACCAAGATTCCAAGCACATCCACGTATAAGAACTTATATTTGTGGAGTGTCATGTGTACATTTATGAAAGATGTTTCCTGTTTATTGAAAACCGACATTGCTTAGGTGTGTATTGTGATGGTTCCTTTCCATTCCTCTTTAATTATTACATTTGATGTAATGTGTGCTGTTAGGCTAGGTACTTCCTGCTGTTTAAGTTATAATTAGGCCTACCATAGTTTCAGATTATGAGAGATGTAGTCAGTCTTAGGAGTTTTTTAATAGACTTCCATATGTACTGGTTTTATGTGGGATACTTTATAGTTTGTTTAGATGGATACAATCCAACTTTAGTTCTACAAGTGCAGATTTCATGCCACTTTGATGGTATGTTAGTATCGAAATGGGAACAGGTGTGTTTTTGTTATACATAAAGAAAAATTCGGAGTAGGTATTAAAAATCCATGGAGAAGAAACAAAAACTTTGAGGTTAACCGATGACGTTGTAATTCTGTCAGAGACAGCAAAGCACTTAGAAGAGCAATTGAATGGAATGGACAGTGTCTTGAAAGGAGGATATAAGATGAACATCAACAAAAGCAAACGAGTATTATGGAATGTAGTCAAATTAAGTCGGGTGATGCTGAGGGAATTAGATTAGGAAATGAGACAATTAAAGTAGTAAAGGAATTTTGCTATTTGGGGAGCAAAATAACTGATGATGGTCGAAGTAGAGAGGTGCATCAAACCAGTCCCAGGACTTAAGACCAAAACAACAACAACAACAACACTGGACACTATAAGCAATATGTAATTTGAGTCTTCAGTAACGATTATGGCACGAAGTCAGAGATACAATTACTAGTGATAGGTTACTACCTTAAGTAGAGATACACGACAATTTACCTTAGTGGCTGAGTTTACGCTGCAGTACAAAGTCACACAGGAATTATTTGAATACTGAGCGTGTCCTACCCGTCGTGTTTTGGCTGACAATAAGTCTACTTGCTGCTAAAACTTTATTTATTAACCCATTTTGGGCATAGCCAGTCATCATAATATCAGATAAAAGACCTTAACAGAAATGACGAGTGACAGTCAATACGAAGCTAACAGCAATCAATTGTTACGAAAGTTTGCATGCACCACAGTGGTAAGATCGCAAATATTTGTTTATTCAATTGCCGGTTTCGGTCATTACAATCATCTTCAGCTTGATCTAATAAGAGAAAATGTGGCTGTTTACGAGAAAATGTGCGTAATAGTATATTGTCAACAATTTCAAGCAGTATCCTAATATACATTGTCTGGAAGGTTAGCAAACACACCTGTCTTTATGAAGTTAACATATAATAAAGTGTATAGCCTTAAGTAGCATCGACGCTGAGCACAATCACGATAAAATTGTGAACACCCTTGACTCGCAATGCTGGTTCGTCTCTGGCATACTATGCGCACACAGCATAGCCGCTAGATGTCGCTAACCGAAGGCAGTTTGCAGTGGTGTGATACAAAAATCCGAAATATTATTTTCGAGATTCTGCAAAAGACTAAATCAGATACGTACATTAAAATACATTTCAAGAAAGAACTCAGTTTTTAACACAAGTCCGAAGAGAAAGCTATCTTTTATAACTTCTGGCAATGTTTCTCTTTGGACTTATGTTAAAATTCGCGCTCGTTCTTGAAGCGCAAATGTATGTACCTGTTTCAGTTTTTTGCAGAATCTCTAAGATCGTATTTCGGACTTTTGTATCATGCTATAGCAAGCTGCCTTCAGCCTTTGGTTAGCGAAACCTAACGGCTATGTCCGCTTAGCCGTTCGCACTGTTGTAAGCACAGTACGTAAGCGACGGCTCGACATCACGACTCGTGGGTGTTTACCATTTTAGCACGACTGTACTTAGTGACGATGCTACTTATAGCTATACATTTTATTAGCTCACTCTTTTTACTTCATGGAGTTAACTTAATGTTTGCTAACCTACCAGACTGCGTATATTACGTTATAGCTTGCAATAGCTAATACCCTACTAGTACATACAGTTTTTCACAAATCTGCCTATTTCCTCTTTTTAGATCAATCTGAAGATGATCATTATGACTGAAGCCAGTAATCAAATAAACAAATATTTTCTATGAGACACTGTTGTGGTATTTACAAAATTTCACTTAATAGAGCGTATCTTTATGGTCATAACATTAGAAGTGTGACATGCAATTAATATGCCATATGCTTGGCTTGCAATGACACATAACAGCTACAAATATCTTGGTCCTGTCTACTTCAACCCATTACCTGAAAATGTCTACGCTGTGCCAGTAAATAAATTTAAAATCAGTTTTTCGAGCTGGATCAAAAGTAAAGTAATTTACTCTGCTCAAGAGTTCCTTTAAGTCTGTGACAAATCAACCATTTTACTTATGAGAATGAACTTTACGTTAACTGCAAACTATACATATGCCACACTGTGCAACTATTTTATTATTGTTTCATGTACTTATTGTTAATTATCTGTTTGATCATTTATTTCTCATTCATTGAACTATGTAGTTCATTTATCTTGTAACTGATCTTTTAGGAAACTACTACTTGTTACTGACATTTGCACAAATATGTATTGTATCGATCTTGGATTATTATATTGTAGTTAACAACATTTCTCATGCCGAAGTTTAAATTATTATTATTGTTAGTATTATTTTGTTAACACTGACGACACCGACTGCATGCAAATATGTTCAAGAGTGGAATAAAACATTTGTATTTGTATCGCGTCACTCAAAGATGGAGGTAGAATAAGGCAAAAGCCTCTTTGAATTTGGCATTACAGAAGTTATAGGTTTTATAATTAGCGTTGTCAGCACCCCATATAATATACCTAATTGGACTGTCAACTTCACATAATTTCACTTAGGAGTGAAGTCTCGTATTTGGATTCATGGCACTAAGTCTCTTATTACTGGACTCCGACTTGAACAAAAAAATTAAGCCTTTTTATACATTTATTAAGGTCATTATTACAGTTATACAATGAATTCTTTTCACTTCTTTCCAAGAAATTTGTTGTTTTATTGATATAGTCAGTGTCATATCAACACAGCAGACTTGCCTTTATCGGCTTTGTTAACATCTATTTTATTCTCATGTAACTTGACATTAAGAATGATCAAGTTTGCATCATTTACATTTTGAATATGCGCTTTACACCTGACTTTTTTTGGAGACCCTATAAGTCTTCAATGCAATGGCTGCTTGTGACTGGTGATTTTGCTTTGCTCATAAGTGTCCCCGACGTCAGCTAATGTTCTTTTGATTACGTTATCATTTACAGTTGATGGCAGCTTGAATCTTAGTCATTTGCTCACCAACCTACATCCATTCGTGAAACAGACATAGTAGTAAGATTAACACACTTTGCAGCAAACTCGTATTTATTCACCGTGAACTACCTGTGCGGCACAGCCGTGCGCCGACGATATCCACGTCCCCTTACGTTGCCCTTCGTGGCAATCCATCCTGGACTGTGCCTACCTGTACGCGACGGGATTTTCTCCTCCTCGTCTTCGTGCTCCTCAAACCCTACACAAATCTTTTGCCAATTGAGAACATTTGGAGCATTACGAGCAAGCCCCTCCAACCAGCTAGGGAGTTTGACGATGTAACACACCAACTGGACAGAATTTAGCTTGATGCCCCTCAGGAGAACATCCAACATCTCTGCCAATCAATGCCGAGCTGAATAACTGCTTGTATAATGGCCAGATGTGCACCTGTCCGTCACTGACCTGCTCAGTTTGTGAAGATCGTTCTCTCGAATAAATCATCCGTTTTTTTCTGAAATCGTAATCACATGTTTGTCTGTACATGTACACGTACATCACATTATCCATTTCCGTCCCATTTGGATAATTCCATCATGGTACTTCTTTCTTTCTTTCTTTTTTGAGTGTATATATCTAACTAAGCAGTGCAGTCTTGTAACACTAGTGTAGAAAACTGTCACATCCCCTTGCAGTGGGTGTACGGTTGTTACCAAGTGTGCTCTAGTGTTGCAATTCGAACGTTTCCACAATTCAGAACTATGTACGCAATAACTTGTCGAAACATGTTTCGTGAGGTAGTTTGAATACTGATGAAGCAACAGTGTTGGTCTGCAACCGACAGTTGAAGGAGTGGCTAGTACGAGGTGCATTCAAGTTCTAAGGCCTCTGATTTTTTTTCTAATTAACTACTCACCCGCAATCGATGAAACTGGTGTTACTTCTCGATGCAATCGCCCTGCAGACGTACACATTTTTCACAACGCTGATGCCATGATTCCATGGCAGCGGCGAAGGCTTCTTTAGGAGTCTGTTTTGACCACTGGAAAATCGCTGAGGCAATAGCAGCACGGCTGGTGAATGTGCGGCCACAGAGAGTGTCTTTCATTGTTGGAAAAAGCCAAAGGTCACTAGGAGCCAGGTCATGTGAGTAGGGAGCATGAGGAATCACTTCAAAGTTGTTATCACGAAGAAACTGTTGCGTAACGTTAGCTCGATGTGTGGGTGCGTTGTCTTGGTGAAACAGCACACGCGCAGCCCTTCCCGGACGTTTTTGTTGCAGTGCAGGAAGGAATTTATTCTTCAAAACATTTTCGTAGGATGCACCTGTTATCGTAGTGCCCTTTGGAACGCAATGGGTAAGGATTACGCCCTCGCTGTCCCAGAACATGGACACCATCATTTTTTCAGCACTGGCGGTTACCTGAAATTTTTTTGGTGGCGGTGAATCTGTGTGCTTCCATTGAGCTGACTGGCGCTTTGTTTCTGGATTGAAAATGTCATGCACGTCTCATCCATTGTCACAACCGACAAAAAGAAAGTCCCATTCTTGCTGTCGTTGCGCGTCAACATTGCTTGGCAACATGCCACACGGGCAGCCATGTGGTCGTCCGTCAGCATTCGTGGCACCCACCTGGATGACACTTTTCGCATTTTCAGGTCGTCATGCAGGATTGTGTGCACAGAACCCACAGAAATGCCAACTCTGGAGGCGATCTGTTCAACAGTCATTCGGCGATCCCCCAAAACAATTCTCTCCACTTTCTCGATCATGTCGTCAGACCGGCTTGTACGAGCCCGAGGTTTTTTTGGTTTGATGTCACACGATGTTCTGCCTTCATTCAACTGTCGCACCCATGAACGCACTTTCGACACATCCATAACTCCATCACCAGATGTCACCTTCAACTGTCGATTAATTTCAATTGGTTTCACATCACGCAAATTCAGAAAACGAATGATTGCACGCTGTTCAAGTAAGGAAAACGTCGCCATTTTAAGTATTTAAAACAGTTCTCATTCTCGCCGCTGGCGGTAAAATTCCATCTGCCGTACGGTGATGCCATCTCTGGGACGTATTGTCAATGAACGCGGCCTCATTTTAAAACAATGCGCATCTTTCTATCTTTTTCCAGTTCGGAGAAAAAAAATCGGAGGCCTTAGAACTTGAATGCACCTCGTATGTGTGCGATGGTGATAACGACCGACTGACTGAATGACAGTTCGGGACACCACGTTTTTATCTGTCTCGTTTTACCGTGTCTATTGTCAAGAGTCTGTCAGTTCAGTTACTTCAGCATCTCTGCACACTCTCCCACGGATCAAACAAACCTCTGACTATTCGTGCAGCCCTTCTCTGCATACGTTAAATATCCCCCGTCAGTGCTATTTGGTTCAGATTCCCACACACCTGAGCATGTTCTGGGACAGGCCACGCAGGTGATTTCCAGGCAATTTCCTTTGTAGACTGACTGTACTTCCCCATTATTCTACCAATAAATCTAAGTCTGCCACCAGCTTTAACTACCACTAAGCCTATGAGATCATTCCATTTCACATTCCTACAAAGTGTTACACGCAGATATTTGTACGAGTTTGCCCATTCCAGCAGTGCCTCACTGTTGTGATGGTCATAGGATACAACGGTTTTTTGTTTTGAGTAGTGCACAATTTTACATTTCTGAACATTTAAATCAAATTGCCGCTCTTTGCATCACTTTGAAATCTTATCAAGATCAACTCAATATTTAGGCAGCTTCTTTCAGACAGTACTTCATTATAGATAACTGCTTCATCTGCTAAAGTCTGATTTCACCATTAATAATACCTGCAAGGTCATTAATATATAACATGAACAGCAAGGGTCGCAACACACTTCTCTGGGGCACGCCTGAAGTTATTTCTACATTTAACGACGACTCTCCATCCGAGACAACATGCTGCGTCCTTTCTATCAAGAAATCCTCAATCTAGACATAAATTTTACTTGATACCCCACACGATCGTACTTTTGACAATAAGCATAGTTGTGATACCGAGCCAGATGCTTTTAGAAAGTCAAGAAATACTGTTTATACCTCACAGACTTGATACACAGCTTTCACTGTAATATCTGAGACAAGAGCGAGTTGGGATACACATGATCGACGTTTTCGGAATCCATGCTGGCCGCACTGATGTCATCCTGTCTGAGATACCTCATTATGTTTGAGCTCAGAATAACTTCTACTACTCTCCTTGTAGATGGGTGTGACCTGTGCTTTTTTCCAAAAACTGTACATGGTTTTTGTTCGATTATCTACTACAGATTATATTAGAAGAGGGGCTAAATCAGCCGCAAATTCAGTATTGTAGCGGACAGATTCAATCGGGCCTGGAGCTTTGTTACATTTTAACGATTTCAGCTATTTCTCAACACTGCTAAGACTAATACTTAATTCATTAATCTTTCCCGCAGTACAAGGATCAAATTGGAGCAATTCTCCTGGCTTACCTTTGTCAAGGAACATTTGAAATGGAGTTAATCATTTCGGCTTTTGATTTGCTACTCTCAATTTCAGTTCCCGTCTCATTCGTCAGGGACTGGACACTCGCTTTAGTGCCACTAACAGTCTTTACATACCACCAAATTTCTTGAGGTTTTGTAAAATATTATTTGGCAATATTCTGCTATAGTAGTCACTGAAAACATAATTCATTGCTTTGTTGACAACCAAATGCATTACATTCATCATCTCTCCACCTGCAGCGTTAGGCTTTGTTTTACACCTATTATGCAGCAATCTCTGTTTCTTCAGAAGTTTCTTTACAGTGATTGTATACGATGGAGGTACCCTACTGGGTACATATCTAACCGATGCATGGGCAACTATTCTTTTAAACTTGAGCCATACTTCCTCAACATGCTGCTAGCATGTGCTGAAAGTTTCAAGTACCTTGTTGAGATATGACACTACTGAATTTTTTTCTAGTTTACTGAACATTTTTCTGCTTGTTTCAGTTGTCTTTTGTACTTTGGTAATCATTGTTGCCACAACTGCGTCGTGGTCATTTATATCCCAAAGAGGACGTATTGTCACGGCCTCACTAATAAAACTGTAATTATCCCAAATAATTGTTGCATGATTAGAGCCTCCACCGATTATTACAATATGATTGAGGAACTGAGGTTTTCTGTAAAGTTACATCAGGGGATGAGTCTGGTGGGCGAGAGAAGGATCCAGTTATCAATATATGCGCACCCTTGATATTGACTCTCGCCCAAACAATATCACATGGACCCTCAGTTTCCATCTCGGTGGATCTGAGTGTCTTCTGCGGCAAATACACCACCTCCGCTTCCAATTTTCCTATCCTTTCGATATACACTTAATTTTCCCCCAAAATCTCACTGCAGTCCATTTCAGGTTTCAACCAGCTTTCTGTACCCAGTATTATGTGAGCTTCACTGCTTTTCAGGAGCGCTTCAAACTCTGCCACTTGGTTGGGAATGCTTCAGCAGTTAACCATTAGTATTTTAATACCCCCACCTTGAGAGTGGTGCTTCTGGATATTCTACAGTTATCGTTATCTGAATTGGATGGGGAGAGGAGAGTGTGCCTGCAGGGACTTATCCCTTCCACACTCCCCGCGAGACCCACATTCCCAGCATGTCCACACCACTACATTCGTAGTGCTGTAATCAGTGTCATGGGCAAACATCTAGTAGGCGCACTACTAATGTAGTGGTGTGGACATGCTGGGAATGTGGGTCTTGCGGGGAGATAAAGTAGGGGTCAGTCAAGTGAAGTGGAAGGAAGACAAGGATTTCTGGTCAGATGAGTATCGGGTAATATCAACAGCAGCAGAAAATGATATAACAGGTGTAGGATTCATTATGAATAGGAAGGTAGGGCAGAGGGTCTGTTACTGTGAACAGTTCAGTGACCGGGTTGTTCTAATCAGAATCGACAGCAGACCAACACCGACAACGATAGTTCAGGTATACATGCCGACGTCGCAAGCTGAAGATGAACGGATAGAGAAAGTGTATGAGGATATTGAAAGGGTAATGCAGTATGTAAAGGGGGACGAAAATCTAATAGTCATGGGCGACTGGAATGCAGTTGCAGGGGAAGGAGTAGAAGAAAAGGTTACAGGAGAATATGGGCTTGGGACAAGGAATGAAAGAGGAGAAAGACTAATTGAGTTCTGTAACACGTTTCAGCTAGTAATAGCGAATACCATGTTTAAGAATCACAAGAGGAGGAGGTATACTTGGAAAAGGCCGGGAGATACGGGAAGATTTCAATTAGATTACAGACAGAGATTCCGAAATCAGATACTGGATTGTAAGGCGTACCCAGGAGCAGATATAGACTCAGATCACAATATAGTAGTGATGAAGAGTAGGCTGAAGTTCAAGACATTAGTCAGGAAGAATCAATACGCAAAGAAGTGAGATACGGAAGTTCTAAGGAATGACGAGATAAGTTTGAAGTTCTCTAACGCTATAGATACAGCAATAAGGAATAGCGCAGCAGGCAGCACAGTTGAAGAGGAATGGACATCTCTAAAAAGGGCCATCACAGAAGCTGGGAAGGAAAACATAGGTACAAAGAAGGTAGCTACGAAGAAACCATGGGTAACAGAAGAAATACTTCAGTTGATTGATGAAAGGAGGAAGTAAAAACATGATCCAGGAAAATCAGGAATACAGAAATACAAGTCGCTGAGGAATGAAATAAATAGGAAGTGCAGGGAAGCTAAGACGAAATGGCTGCAGGAAAAATGTGAAGACATTGAAAAAGATATGATTGTCGGAAGGACAGACTCAGCATACAGGAAAGTCAAAACAACCTCTGGTGACATTAAAAGCAACGGTGGTAACATTAAGAGTGCAACGGGAATTCCACTGTTAAATGCAGAGGAGAGAACAGATACGTGGAAAGAATACATTGAAAGCCTCTATGAGGGTAAAGATTTGTCTGATGTGATAGAAGAAGAAACAGAAGTCGATTTAGAAGAGATAGGGGATCCAGCATTACAATCGGAATTTAAAAGAGCTTTGGAGGACTTACGGTCAAATAAGGCAGAAGGGATAGATAACATTCCATCAGAATTTCTAAAATCATTAGGGGAAGTGGCAACAAAACGACTATTCACGTTGGTGTGTAGAATATATGAGTCTGGTGACATACCATCTGACTTTCGGAAAAGCATCATCCACACAATTCCGAAGACGACAAGACCTTACAAGTGCAAGAATTATCGCACAATCAGCTTAACAGCTCATGCATCGAAGCTGCTTACAGGAATAATATACAGAAGAATGGAAAATAAAATTGAGAATGCGCTAGGTGACGATCAGTTTGGCTATAGGAAAAGTAAAGGCACGAGAGAGGCAATTCTGACGTTACGGCTAATAATGGAAGCAAGGCTGAAGAAAAATCAAGACACGTTCATAGGGTTTGTCGACCTGGAAAAAGCGTTCGACAATATAAAATGGTGCAAGCTGTACGAGATTCTGAAAAAAATTGGGGTAAGCTATAGGGAGAGACGGCTCATATACAATATGTACAACAACCAAGAGGGAATAGTAAGAGTGGACGATCAAGAACGAAGTGCTCGTATTAAGAAGGGTGTAAGACAAGGCTGTAGCCTTTCGCCCCTACTCTTCAATCTGTACATCGAGGACGCAATGATGGAAATAAAAGAAAGGTTCAGGAGTGGAATTAAAATACAAGGTGAAAGGATATCAATGATACGATTCGCTGATGACATTGCTATCCTGAGTGAAAGCAAAGAAGAGTTAAATGATCTGCTGAACGGAATGGACAGTCTAATGAGTACACAGTATAGTTTAAGAGTAAATCGGAGAAAGACGAAGGTAATGAGAAGTAGTAGAAATGAGAACAGCGAGAAACTTAACATCAGGATTGATGGTCACGAAGTCAGTGAAGTTAAGGAATTCTGCTACCTAGGCAGTAAAATAACCAATGACGGACGGAGCAAGGAAGGCATCAAAGGCAGACTCGCTATGGCAAAAAAAGGCATTTCTGGCCAAGAGAAGTCTACTAATATCAAATACCGGCCTTAACTTGAGGAAGAAATTTCTGAGGATGTACGTCTGGAGTACAGCATTGTGTGGTAGTGAAACATGGACTGTGGGAAAACCGGAACAGTAGAGAATCGAAGCATTTGAGATGTGGTGCTATAGACGAATGTTGAAAATTAGGTGGACTGATAAGGTATGGAATGAAGAGATTCTATGCAGAATCGGAGAGGAAAGGAATATGTGGAAAACACTGATAAGGAGCGGGGACAGGATGATAGGACGTCTGCTAAGACATGAGGGAATGACTTCCATGGTACTAGAGGGAGCTGTAGAGGGCAAAAACTGTAGAGGAAGACAGAGATTGGAATACGTCAAGCAAATAATTGAGGACGTAGGTTGCAAGTGCTACTCTGAGATGAAGAGATTAGCACAGGAAAGGAATTCGTGGCGGGCTGTATCAAACCAGTTGGTAGACTGATGACCCAAAAAATCATTTGCGTAAGCTACACTCCTGGAAATGGAAAAAAGAACACATTGACACCGGTGTGTCAGACTCACCATACTTGCTCCGGACACTGCGAGAGGGCTGTACAAGCAATGATCACACGCACGGCACAGCGGACACACCAGGAACCGCTTTGTTGGCCGTCGAATGGCGCTAGCTGCGCAGCATTTGTGCACCGCCGCCGTCAGTGTCAGCAAGTTTGCCGTGGCATACGGAGCTCCATCGCAGTCTTTAACACTGGTAGCATGCCGCGACAGCGTGGACGTGAACCGTATGTGCAGTTGACGGACTTTGAGCGAGGGCGTATAGTGGGCATGCGGGAGGCCGGGTGGACGTACCGCCGAATTGCTCAACACGTGGGGCGTGAGGTCTCCACAGTACATAGATGTTGTCGCCAGTGGTCGACCTGGGACCGGACCGCAGCGACGCACAGATGTACGCCAAGACCGTAGGATCCTACGCAGTGCCGTAGGGGACCGCACCGCCACTTCCCAGCAAATTAGGGACGCTGTTGCTCCTGGAGTATCGGCGAGGACCATACGCAACCGTCTCCATGAAGCTGGGCTACGGTCCCGCACACCGTTAGGCCGTCTTCCGCTCACGCCCCAACATCGTGCAGCCCGCCTCCAGTGGTGTCGCGACAGGCGTGAATGGAGGGACGAATGGAGACGTGTCGTCTTCAGCGATGAGAGTCGCTTCTGCCTTGGTGCCAATGATGGTCGTATGTGTGTTTGGCGCCGTGCAGGTGAGCGCCACAATCAGGACTGCATACGACCGAGGCACACAGGGCCAACACCCGGCATCATGGTGTGGGGAGCGATTTCCTACACTGGCCGTACACCTCTGGTGATCGTCGAGGGGACACTGAATAGTGCACAGTACATCCAAACCGTCATCGAACCCATCATTCTACCATTCCTAGACCAGCAAGGGAACTTGCTGTTCCAACAGGACAATGCACGGCCGCAGGTATCCCGTGCCACCCAACGTGCTTTAGAAGGTGTAAGTCAACTACCCTGGCCAGCAAGATCTCCGGATCTGTCCCCCATTGAGCATGTTTGGGACTGGATGAAGCGTCGTCTCACGCGGTCTGCACTTCCAGCACGAACGCTGGTCCAACTGAGGCGCCAGGTGGAAATGGCATGGCAAGCCGTTCCACAGGACTACATCCAGCGTCTCTACGATCGTCTCCATGGGAGAATAGCAGCCTGCATTGCTGCGAAAGGTGGATATACACTGTACTAGTGCCGACATTTTGCATGCTTTGTTGCCTGTGTCTATGTGCCTGTGGTTCTGTCAGTGTGATCATATGATGTATCTGACCCCAGGAATGTGTCAATAAAGTTTCCCCTTCCTGGGACAATGAATTCACGGTGTTCTTATTTCAATTTCCAGGAGTGTACAATCCAACAAACTCGCAGCATTTTGTGTCTACGGGCTCAAGGGTTTCTTGAGGAATCAAAGTAGGTCATGGATCTATGCCACTCGACGGTGGTACATCATGCAAAAGTGACTTTCGATCTCAAGTTTTGTACGCCAGTGTAGTTTACCCTCGCAGTTTGATTGTGCGTGCGTGCGTGCGTGTGTGTGTTTTCTTTCGGCGTAACGCCTACGTCTGACAATGAGCCTCCAGTGGCTAAAAAAAATTTAATAGTATAGAAAACAAATAGTGTCGAAATTCCCAAAAAGCCACGTACTTTCCTGCTTCTTGCGAAATTTACAATTTTGCGTTTCTGTGATTTAAAGCAGGCTGCCACTCTTTGCACGACTTTGAAATCTGCAAAAACCCTAAGGTTACTGGTAATTTTATCTGTCACGTCATAAATGTGCCGTACGAACAACAAGGATCCCCAGAACTCCTTCGGCCAACAGAGATCAGTTACCTAGGCCAACTGCGCTATTATGTGTGCGCGTGTGTCGGTTTCTCCCGGACCGTTCCCTTGGGTGTTAAGCTTTAGCCTTTAGCCATTATCCGTATTCAGATGCGTCAGACATTCGGCGCATCCCCTCAAGTCAGCCAGCTATTTTTTTTTTTTTTTTTTGGTACCCACTGCTTTTCACGATAGTCTCCTAGTTTCGACAACCCACATATGTCCTTTAGACAGAACGAACTACCAAGTTGGGACTGTCAAATTTGTAATGAGAGACAACAGTAGTGACCGCTCCAACTAGCTCCACTACACGGTCCCCATTAATGGTTAGTGTGTCAAGGTTCAACAGACTGCTTCTCTAAATTATTTACTACGATTTTGCAGTGCCTGTGTTGTTAAGAAAGAGAGGCTGTCCGGGAAGTAGGGACGAATATTAGAGTGCTATAGAACGTACAAAGTTTATTGAAAATGTATTTTTTTCTTTTTTACAAGAACACTAGAAACTTGTCCCATTTATGTATGAAAAATTATATCCTCCTTACAACGACCTGGGCCGCGCGGCAAAGAGCAACGCGTTCGCTGAAGTTGTCGATGACACGTTTACAGACATGTGGTGGGACGCCGTTCATAGCTCTCTTGATCTGCTCCTACAGTGCTGAGGCGACCCGCCCGCTCGCCGCTCGCGACGAGCCGGAAGTCCGGGTTCGAGTCCCCGTCCGGCTACAACTGTCACCGTCGTTCTCCCACTATACAGTCGACCTTTGTTCGTGTACGTCGTTTACTTGTTTTGGCAGTCATACGAGGTACTGCCGGTAGCGTTTGGAGACATATAAAATACGGAACCACAGTTTTTTTTCCCGACAAAAACTATAAGAATAGTTGTACACAGTGCATACGTGAGGCTGTATACATAATAGATACAACGGCAACTAATCAGTATGCTGTGCAGAAGGGATGTAACACAACGTAAACTTCTGAATTATGTGGACAGCGTCTGTGTAGCAGCGTAGGTAAAGAGCCGGAGCACAAGTTGCTCAGAGAAACGCTAGCGCTCGCCAGCTGCGTGTCCTCGCTCGCTACATCGTTCGCGAGTTGACCGAGAGGAAAAGTAGGAGGCGAGACTCCATTGTGATTACTGGAAACCGCAGTCGGTCGTATTGACGAGTAGGCATCATTTGTCAAAAAAATCCGCAAGCACAACTGCGGATAAAAAAAGACTCTAAAAATCAGTAACAAATAGAAACAGACAGATCAGCAATTGCAAACAAAGTCTTGAACAAAAAGATGGATGGTTAGTGATGCTGCCGTGAATTTCACAAGACGACGTATGGTTATTAATGTTTCGAACTTAGTGATAAATCTTACGTACGAGAATTAGTGGTCGCAGCCACTATTGAACAGTCCAATAAAATGAGCAAGAAAGGTGATTGTCTATCGAATCGATTAGACACAATAGCCAAAGAAAGTGGTACGCATGTCTAATATCGTGTAGGGACCCCGTCAGCACGCACAAGTGCCGCAACACGACGTGGCACGCACCCAACTAATGTCGGAAGTCCTGCTGTTGTGCTGCGATGACACCACGAATCCTGCAGGGTTGTCCATAAATCCGTACGAGTACCAGGGGGTGCAGATCTCTTCTGAACAGCACTTTGCAAGGCGTCCCAGATATCCTCAATTATAGTCATGTCTGTGAAGTTTGTTGGCCAGCGGAAGTGTTTAAACTGAGATCAGTGTTCCTAGAGCAACTCTGTAGCAATTGTAGACGTGTGGGCTGTGGCATTGTCCTGCTGGAATTTCCCAAGTCATCCAGAATGCAGAACGAAAATGAATGGATGCAGGCGATCAGACAGAATGCTTACGTATGTGTCACCTGTCAGAGTCGTATCTTTACGTATCAGGCGTCCCATATCACTCAAACTGCACACGCCCCACACCATTATACAGCCCCCACCAGCTTGAACAGTCGCCTGCTGACATGCAGGGTCGATGGATTCAAGGGGGTTGTCTCCACACCCGTACACGTCAATTCGCTCGACACAATTTGTAACGAGACTCGTCCGACCAGGCAACACGTTTCTAGTCACCAACAGTCCAATGTATGTGTTGACGGGCACAAGCGAGGCGTAAAAGACTGTGTGCAGTCATCAAGGGTACACGAGTGGGCCTTCTGCTCCGAAAGCCCATATAGATGATGCTTCGTTGAATTGTTTGCACGTTGTTTGATGGCCCAGCATTGAAATCTGCAGCAATTTGCGGAAGGGCGCATTTCTGTCACGCTGAAAGATTCTCCTCAGTCTCCGTTGGTCCCGTTCTTGCAGAATCTTTTTCCGGCCGCAGCGATGTTGGAGATTTGATATTTTACCGGATCCCTGGTATTCGCGGTACACAAGTGAAATGGTCGTACGTGAAAATCCCCACTTCGTCGCTACATCGGAGATGCTCTATCCCATCGCTCGCGCTCCAATTATAAAACCACTTTAAAACTGACTTAAATCTTGATTACCTTCCATTGTAGCACCGTAACCGATCTAACAACTGCGTCAGACACTTGTCTTATATTGGCGCTGCCGACCGGAGCGCCGTATTGCGCGTGTTTACGTACCTCTGAATTTGAATACGCGTACCTATAACAGTTTTTTTTTTTTTTTGGCGCTTCAGTATATTAGCGAGAAATGCCACATAGACAGTGACAGACGTCTGAAGTCTGCTACCCTTCACTTTGTTTTTTAGTGAATCTTGTATGTTGTCAGTAATACGAGTATACAGGGATTTCTCAGTAGCCGAGTCGCCACGTGTCTGTGTGTGTTTGACGCGAGGGGGGCGGTGCGACACAGCGGCGTTATCTGGCGCGCACCCGTTGGCGGATCCGAGCCTCGGGACGCGGCCAAAGCGGCGGCTGCAAGCAGCTGAGCGACATTGCCGCACAAGACATGCGCGCCGAGTTGTCACATGTGGTTGGCAGCAGGTTGCGTGCACAGTAAACCAAGTTATTACAAACACAATGTACAAGAAATCGGCATTTTTTATGAGAGCACTATACCAACAACAGTCGTGTCCGTAAATACGTGGTAGTACTTAAAAAAAAAATAGTTAACACGAATAGAACTCTCAAAGATTGGGTTACAGTCAGTTCCACATAGTACGAAAAATACGACGTTTAGGAATGTTTCACCAAAAGTTATCTGCCTCATATTCATGACATTCTATAGGAAGGAAGAAAATCAGAGTATGTTTTCCACAGTTGTATCAAATATAATGAGGAAGGGACGTTAACAAGTCTTTTCCGCCGCTAAAGTACATTTGGTATGATACTGTGGTCGGAAAAAATTATACAGTACGTATAAACCGAAAAAAATCGTGCTTTCACTCGAAATGCGTACACAATGTCTTAAAACTTGAATAATAACAATTTTTCGTCATTTAAAACGTGTAAAAAGGAAAAAAAAAGCCGGAGTTGAGGCTCGCTGCAGCGCCGACCCGTAAGAGGCTGAACGCAGTGGACTTGCTCGCGACGCAAGACTCGCTGCAATTCGCGTAGAATTAGAAGCGCGTGTCCCTAGGTTTGTTAGCAGGTGAGCGAGCGACCCTTACCTCCACTCATGTGCACCTCACAAACAGTTTGCTGGACACTGACAAAAGTGAAGCGCTTAGAGGGGGAGGGTGTGTAACGTTGAGGAACCACTTGGCAGCGCTATTCTGAAGCTGCCCGACCAGCGACGTGGGTGACCCACAGTGTCGCAGGCCAGCCATCACTCGTTTTCGGATGGCACGCGCTCATGTGAAGGGGTTACGTTGCGTTTCGAGTTCCCGTCGCAAATAAGGACTTACCTTCGTTGCCTGTCCAAAGATATGTTACCTAATAAAAGTGCAATAGCCATTGCATTTTTATCAGAATAGCATTTTAAAAAATACCAAATCGACCTATGCAGCAAGTAAATGTTCCTTTCCCTAATTGCTGGTGCCTTGTGAATCAAATACTGGTGACAGTTCTTGCTTACAACTGGCAATCATTCTGTACGAGCTTACTGTAGCAGCAGTAACAGAGCAAACTGGTTTTGTTCTAAAACAACTATACGAGGGTTGCCCAGAAAGTAATGCACCGCATTCTTTTTCTTCAACAATTCTTTATTGAACATAACGAGAACTGCACACACGAAAAAATGTTTTATCTACACACCCTATTTTTCCAAATAATCTCCATCCTGCTCTGTGGCCTTCCTTCAGCGCGAACAAGGGTGTGTACGCTCTGTCGGTACCAACCCTTGTCCTGGTGGCGGAGGCAGTGCTTAACTGTGTGAATCACCACCTCGCCGTTCTCAAGATGTCTTCCACGAATGGCATCCTTTAATGGCCTCTCGCGAATGACATCTTCGGCTCGCTGCAGCATGTCAGGTGTGACAGCCGTGGGTGGTCTCACCGACCGATGCAAATCGTGAAGCTCCGCCGAACCGCCTTCTGACGACCTCACCCTCCGTGCCTGGCGACTAACTGTACCTCTGTCGACAGCAGATGCTCCATACACTTGGCACAAGCGTTTGTAAATATTCCCCACAGTTCTTTTCTCTGCAGCGAGAAATTCAATGGTGGCACGTTGCTTGTAACGTACATCACCCGCAGGCACTACTTTGAAGCTGTCCTGCAGCTACGCCATCCGTCGGAAGTGACGGAAACCTGGCACGCTCACTCACGAGACTTCAAACAATACATACGTAACATTCGTATTTTTGAGGGTGAGAAAAAAAATGCGGTGCTTTACTTTTTGGGCAACCCTCGTATATTGTTCACGTGCCCAATTGATTGTGATCGCTAGATATGTGTAACACTACCGTGATGCTTATAAATTTCTATAAATGACACTGGGCTCCTAAATGGACAGCAAATACACCTAAAGGCTAGTTTACTAACATCTCAGCAATATTAACAAAACTTATGAGAGCACGCACAATGACGTCCGTCTGAATATCTGATCCTTGCGGGCGATATATTTCGGCACGTATACGCAGAAAACAGCTGTTTCGTTATTTGAGCTTGGTGCAGGTTTAACATGTGCGCACGTCATTACGGGAAGTGCAGAATAGTTGGGCGGTATTTCATTCAGGCGCCTCGTATGTGTATTGGGAATAGTAACAGAACTTCAGGTATGAGGACTAGCGTGTTGTTGTTCTCCCAATATCTCCACGTACATAAGTAAAAGTGTAGCAGGCGAATATCTGTCTGCCTACCAAGCTGGAAGTAGAAGGGACTGTCCAAGACTAATAAGAGTATTACGGAACACCTGCCGTGCGTTGAGGTTAAGTCGTCAGCGGAAACCGATAAGTCATTTGCGGTTCCTACGTTTTTTTGCAATCTCTGACAACACGCATGGCCAATAGCTATAGTGAGAGGAACAGCACTCGCCATGTGCGATAGGTAACGAATATTGTGGTAGTCATTCGCTGTCGTCAATATGCGTTAGTAATCACGTACTTTGATCAATATATCTCTATTAGGCGATTCGCTGTTCCATTTTGTCTACGCAAACTCCTACTTTCCGTCATAGTGTCGTCAAGCAATATTATTTTTTGGGGGGTGAGATACTGTTGTGCAACCTATTATAATGGCGACCTTATGCGATGTGCTTAGCGCGAGCGCTGAAGACTGAGCACGATCTGACGTGGCATCGGCTGGTGCACTAGGCCCCCTGCGTGCGACGCGAGGCAGCTGAAGCTGGCAACCAGAGCACAATGCCGAGTAGAGCCGACCTCGAGTTCTCGACCTTCGTCGATACCTAGAAGAACCTTGCGGGCGCAACCTGTCTCGCAGGCTACACCGCCGATAAGGTTTCGCCGTCCGCGCGCACCTCACACCACCACGCACCGGGCTGCATGCGTCCACTGGTGAGCCACTTGGATGCCTTCCTTTAATCCGGCCCTGTGTGGGTCTCAGTGCTTAGTGGCAATACTGAGACCAGGGGAGGTTTGCATTTCAAGTAAGGTCACCACACGAGGTTTCTAGAGTACGCCCACTGCTCCAGCATCTAACTTTTTTCCCCCTGCTGTGATCATTTTTAAAGATACACAGCAGGCACTAGACATCCCGCTATTTTTGACCTGGTGTATCTGAAGCATTATGTAATTAAGAATCTATGGTGCTTAAATATATTGCTTCGTGTGCGTCTAGGTGCACGCACAACCATCTCTGTGAAATCGACACATTTTATGCGAGCCTGTAGCACAGCTTTCTCCGCAAAAACTTTTCTACATAGCCCGAAGTAACTACGATTTCCGCCAAACGGCACGAGTGTTTGATACCTCATTCTGTTTGCAGGTTGCAGCTCATGGTCGTGCGGTAGCGTTCTCGCTTCCCACGCCCGGGTTCCCGGGTTCGATTCCCCGCGGGGTCAGGTATTTTCGATGCCTCGTGATGACTGGGTGTTGTGTGATGTCCTTAGGTTAGTTAGGTTTAAGTAGTTCTAGGGAACTGATGACCATAGATGTTAAGTCCCATAGTGCTCAGAGCCATTGGAACCATTTTCTGTTTGCAAAGTGTGCGAAATCTTACAAATAAAACATTTATTTTTTTGCTCGAATATTATATAGTAATTCCAGTTCCCAAGAAAGCATGTCCTGACAGATGTGAAAATCACAGAACTGTCAGTTTAGTAAGCCACGTTTGCAAATACTAATACGAATGGGAAAACTGGTAGAAGCCGACCTCGGGGACGATCAGTTTGGAACCCCGGAAAAATGTAGGAACTCAGGAGACAATACTGGCCCTACGACTTCGCATAGAAGATACGTTAACGAAAGCTAAAGAAGATGAAAGATTGTTAACGAATGTTGCTTAAATTAAGCAAACATAACAATCTAATTTTTATTTATACCACAGACTTAGTCTCACACGAACCAGAATGATAAGTATCGAAGAAGCAAGAAAACAATCATTTTCACAGCATCGAGCACACCATACAAATGTTGCATTTTTACATGTGCCACTGTACCATTACAATATGAACCCATAAATGGTTTAAATGGCTCTGAGAACTATGGGACTCAACACCTGAGCTCATCAGTTCCCCAGATTTGGAACTACGTAAACCTAACTAACCTAAGGACATCACACACATCCATGCCCGAGGCAGGATTCGAACCTGCGACGGTAGCGGTCGCGCGGTTCTAGACTGAAGCGCCTAGAACCGCTCGGCCACAGCGGTCGGCAATGTGAACCCAACAGAACTGATATGGAACCAAGTTAAGGGATTTGGCCCGAGAAATAACAAGACTGTTAAGCTGCCAGACGTACTGGGATTAACGCACGCAGCTTTTTCACATGTCACTGCTGAACGCTAGCGGGATATAGAACGGCCCGTCATAAAAGAAGAGGAGAAAATTCGGCGCGCGGGGTGGCTTCGAGGATTCTGTTGTCTATCGACTCGTTATGAACGAAGCGCATGACAGTTGCAGAACTGAAATGTGTTTCTCGGCTTCGGATGAGTATGGGTTAAGAGATTACCAGATGAGTGTCTGTAATTCATACCTTAAATGGCTTCAGTATTCAACACGGCGGTGCGGGTCTCCCGCGTCGTTCCCCTACGCTCTGTCCAGAAGTATGGGACTTCATCATCATCATCATCATCATCATTCAACAGTACGTTGAAATCCTTGCAGTATGCTTATGCATTACACAAAGCTCGCTCAGAAAAATTACCCTGTGTTTAAGTTAGAAAATTTCAGAACTCTTGTTTGTAACTAGAATACTGTGTTAGGCGAGGACAAGAGCATTTTATGCTTTTCGTCTAGTCACCTAAGAAGCGTGCTGTAGTGCTGGAGTTTTACCGAATGTTAAAATATTTCATTCTCTTTAAATATCAAATGACATTCGAAGCTATATTGTTTCTGTGCTCGTCACTTTTTGTGTCTGAACAGCAACTGCCCACGTCATTGCAGGTTAGCTGGACCAGCTCGTTGGTCAGTGCTGTCCAAGTTAAACACGCCGTTAAAGCTGTTGTCGCGCCTTATCGCTCAGTCTATGTGCGTGCAACACAGCACAAATTGTCTCCTTATTATTGTACTTGATTGTGCTGGACACAGTTTGGCTTCCGCTCCACGCGAAACAACATCCAGTGAGATTCATGGAAACGCGGAAGAATACATGGCGTAATGTTTATATCAGGTTTATTCTTACGATTATCAGTTCTCGGAAGATTTGCTTTTAAATGATACGGTCCACACTGTTCCACTATTTTGAAAAATGCATTCTATGTTAGCGACCCAGTAGCAGTTCAACAGTTAAATTCCAGATGCAGTTCGCGTACTTAAAAAAGAACACACCCACGAAGTCTGATTGCTAGTTTCTTCCTCTGTTCTTCGTGCAATGCAAATGTACTCACTTCCACTAATCTCGTTTTCCTTCGTTTCGCGGCTATAATAGGGCTCGTTTAAACACCTCCGGCCCGGAAATGTGTGTTACCGCGGACGTATCGAGGCAACAATAGCCAGCGGAGTTGCCGTAAAAGTGACTGCAATTCGCGTGGCCGCGATGTTGCCGGGCCACACGGCCGGCAGTACGGGCAGAGGGGCGCAGCCACGTCCAGAGAACGTACTCAGTGGGAACAGCGACCTGGGAGCTGGGGAACGGTACTCTGCTGCCATTAGCGGGCCAGTGAGCTCGTGGCGCAAGCGGATGCGGCCGAAGGTTCCTGAAGCCGTGGACCACGGCCGCGCGATAGCTTCAGGCAGGCAGGCAACGTGTCTGTTGCAAGCCGACGTACAGTAGTAGCCAGGGGGCGACTCGTAACAATACTATTACTGTCCCGTTTTCGTACTGAGCAAGCGAAGTACGGGGCACACCTCAAAGTCTCGGTCGTGGTAACAGACAGATGTAGCGCAGCCGGGGATCTTGGGTACGTGGGGCGGTGAAAATCTGGCTGCTGCGTCGAACAAGAAACAAAAGTTGCAGTAACGGCGTAGCCCGAGGTCTGCTTTCGATGCGGACAGCTTTATAATTGTGCAGACAACCTTGTTGGTGGGGAACCACACCCATGAGTATTCATCTTGGGTAGTAATAACCACTTCAGCTGTAGTTCGTCCTTAGTTCGTACAGTGTCATTACCGGTTTCGTCGCGCTAAAAGCCACATCTTCAGGCGAACATCGCTTCTCCAATCTAAACTCATTCTCATGAATTAAGGATAATTGCAGAATGTGGAGCCGCACAACGTGGCACTACACAGAACTGGAGCTAATAGCATAGGCGCATAGGGAACACACACGATACAGATCGGTAAGTCCACGGTATTTGTGATAAGCTGAGAAAACCGTCCCGAAACTCGTGTGCTACAAAACGCCACTGTTTCCTGCGCATGTACCCAGACATCTTTATGGGATATGATCACCATGCACACGTACACAGGCCACACAACGGGTTGGCATACTCTGGATCAGGTGGTCGAGCAGCTGCTGGGGTATAGCCTCCCATTCTCGCACCAGTGCCTGTCGGTGCTCCTGAAGTGTCGCAGGGGGTCTGAAGATGTGCAGCGATACGTCGACCGAGAGCATCCCAGAAATGCTCGATGGGGTTTAGGTCTAGAGAATAGGCAGGACACTCCATTCGCCTGATATCTTCTGTTTCAAGGTACAGCTCCACAAAGGCAGCTCGGTGGGGCTGTATGTTATCATCCATCAGCACCCCTGAAAAGGCGGACATACTGGTGCAAAATGATATCCCAACACACCTGAGCTGTTACAGTTCCTCTGTCAAAGACATGTAGGGATGCACGTGCACCAATCATAATCCCACTCCACACCATCAAACCACGACCTCCATACAGGTCCCTTTCAAGGACATTAAGGGGTTGGCATCTGGTTCCTGGTTCACGCCAGATGAAAACCCGGCGAGAATCACTATTCAGACTATGCCTCTACTCGTCCCTGAACATAAACTGGGACCACTGTTCCAATGACCGTGTACTGTGTTCTTGACACCAGGCTTTACGGTCTCTCCTGTGACCAGGGGTCAGTGGAATACACCTTGCAGGTCTCCGGGCGAATAAACCAAGTCTGTTTATTCGTCTGTAGACTGCAGTCTGGAGACAACTGTTCAGTGGCTGCGGTAAGGAACCGAGCAAGACTACCTGCAGTGCTCCGTGGCCATCTGCGGGCACCGATGGAGAGATATCAGTCTTCTTGTGGTGTTGTACACTGTGGACGTCCCGTACTGTAGCGCCTGGACACGTTTCCTGTCAGCAGGAATCCTTGCCATAACCTTGAGATCACACTTTGTGGCACACGGAGGGCCCGTGCTACGAACTACTGTGTTTGACCAGTTTCCATTCGCCCTTTCGCCCTAGTATTCTACCCCTCATAACATCAATATGTGTTCTTTGAGCCATTTTCAACGTACAATCATCATTAGCTCGTCTGAAAACGTCTGCAGTCTTACTCGCTGCACCGTACTGTGTTAGCGGACATGGCTTCCTATTCAAAATACTATGTACTCACTCCTCTCTACAAGTCCTAGAAATATGTAATGGGAATTTTCGAACACCCTGAAGAGGACGGTTGTTTGCGAAATACCGTACACGTACACACACACACACACACACACACACACACACACACACACACACACACACACACACACACACAGTCAGCTCAATGGGCATGCCTTTGGAGATGGTGTTGAGTTTTATGTGCTCCATTATGCCAGCCGAGTCGTGTATCTTCGTGAAAAGCTTCGAGAAAGTTAACGAACATGTTACCCGGAATATGATGTATATAATACTCAGGACGAAGGTTGTCCGTATTGCCTGCGCTCCAACGGAAAATGTTTGTTGACAGAAATGAAGCAGTGACTGCCGAGTTAAAAGTGAAACTGTTAGAATAATGGTGGTGTGATTGTCGTTCGAATATGGTAGAATGTGATGCTTAAGTATGTTAAAATAAAGCCTTTTATTGAACGATGAAATGCTGTGTTTTTTATGTGAAAATTAATTTTGTTTTCGGCTTTAAAATTTACGGTGCACTGCTTCTGGCACTAAGGCACTTACCACCCAAGCAGCGTGATATTCAGTATGCAGGCTGTTTTATTGTGGACGAGTTTTCTGTGGTAGTTAGTTTCGTTGTATTGTTGTATCGTAAAGGTGTGAGTTCTGCCCACTCGTCGCTTATAGGGTGCCTAAAGGATGCTGACTTCTCGGATAGCTATTCCACAATTCAAGCAAATAACATTAATAGTAATTAACTGACAATACTTAACTTTGAATTTACAAACGATGTCGCAAGCGTTGGGCGACATGCAAACTCGAACTGTTCTCGCTATAGATGATGTCCGTACACGCCATGGACACGGACCACTGATAACTTTTGAGCGACTGCCGATCTAGTGCTGTGTGGCAGAGGCTGCCAGGTCCTTGTCAGCGGGCGACTGGCTGGCGGCGCCTTACTGACTTCTCCATCTTCGTGCCGGCGCTTTCCTTAGCCGGATTAAAAGGAGTAACTGTAGTGACAGATTTTCAGTGAGAGTAGTACCAGAGTGCTGGTCTTTTAGGATTAGGAGTATCACTGAGTTCAGTTCGCGCTGTATTGTGAGCTAAGCTGCATCTATGCGACTTCGCAAAGCGACATGAGCAGTGACTCGCCTTTCGACTCTACGGTTTCAAGATGTGACAGCAAATTGAATAAGCAGTAATGGCAGTTACGCAGTAACTGGACTAGTAATACTAATCATTTGTACATTGCTTGATGACACATATTAGTAAGCGGCTTACAGAAGCTGAGGAACTGCTGCTGATGCCATAGAAGTTAAACTACGTTTAAAAAATGGAGTAACGCATTAGTGACGCTTGTTACACCTTGCAAATTCCACCGACAAGTTCTTTTCGTGCTCATTTACAGATTTTACTCTGCACTATTTGAATTTCGGTTCTCATTGGCGTTTCACTATGGACAGTTATTACCCACTTTAAAGAGAGAAATGAAATCACGGTTGTGAAAAGATGTTACGTTGTCATGTAGTAGCTCCTACAAATAGCACAAATTTTCTAATACAGGTTCTACTACACGTAACGTTATAGGTATGAATTGTTTAGTTATATGCACAATCTAATAAAGCATGGCAAGGTCGTCGTACAACAGGCGGATGTCAGGCACATTACCTATTCGCTACAGTTTTACGATATTTGTAAAAGCAGAAATTGACAAATAATCAGACTTTTCGATGTTGGAAGCAATAATTCATGAAACAACCTTCTGCAGCCACTAAACAATTTGCTCTGGTAGGAGCAAAGTCTACCTTCGTACAATGTACATCTGTAACTGTGTAGCAATAACATCTATTCGGTAAACGACGTTTGTTTTTCTGTAAGCAAAAGGAAAAAAATATAAGCAACCAAGGTAAATCTTTTGAGTTCGTGAGTTTTGACGAAGGGTGAAGTGTATCATATAAATGATTTGATAAGAGCTCTGAAGTTAGTTAGGCACCTGATGAAACAACAGTTTACTGGAGTCACAGTGGAACTTTCGTGCAATGTTTTTAACCAATTTACTGTCCATCGTATTCAATACTAATCTGCTAGCCTACCTGTGATTACCTGAAGGAAGATTTACTGTGTTTTCCCATGTGATTGATTTGGAATCTTTTCACAATGTGAACTATCCGTTAGTCGAAAGTTCTAGCACCATTAGATCAATCCAAGTGATTACTTTCTGCAGGCATTTACAATCGCCCATCTCCCAAAGGATCGAAAACTTTGTCTTGGATGTCAAAGCGGCAGGTCTAATGCAAGCGCAATACCCCATTATCAGCAGACTTCCGTCTTATCACCCGCGCACATCTTATTTTCTGTATGTGGCTTTTGAAGTGTTCCCGAAGCACAATGGGGATTATAATTAAATATGACCACATCTAAGTTACGTGTACAGCCTATTAAGACACATACTTATCTCCTCTACGAATGTTGTTGTTGTTGTTGTTGTTGTTGCTGCTGCTGCTGTTGTTGCGGTCTTCAGTCCGAAGACTGATTTGATGCAGCTCTTCATGCTGTTCTGTCCTATGCAAGCCTCTTCAACTCTACTGCAGCCTACATACTTCTGAATCTGCTTACTGTATTCATATATTGGCCTCCCTCTACGACTTTTACTTGCAGCCCCCCCCCCCCCCTCCTAAGCTTCCCTCCAGTAGTAAATTAGTGATCCCTTAATGCCTCAGAATATGTCCTACCAACCGATCTGTTCTTAGTCAGGTTGTACCACAAATATGTATTTAGTACGCTCTCATTACTTACGTGATCTACCTATCTAATCTTTAGTATTCTTTTGTATCTTCTCATCTAAACCTTTTATCGTCCATGTTTCACTTCCATACAAGGCTACACTCCATACAAATACTTGCAGAAAGGGGTGTCTGGCACTTAAATCTATACCAGATGTTCTTCAGAAACGCTTCCACTGTCATTGCCACTCTGCATTTTATATTCTATCTGGTTCCACCATCATCAGTTATTTTGCTTTCCAAATAGAAAAACACATTTACTACTTTAAGTGTCTAATGCCCTCAGCATCATCTGATTTAATTCGTTTTGTTGATGTTCATCTTACATCCGCCTTTCAAGACATTGTCCGTTCCGTTCAACTGCTCTTCGAAATCTTTTGCTGCCCAGACAGCATTACAATGCCATCGTGAAACCTGAAGGTTTTTGTTTCTTCTCTCGGGATTTTAATTCCTACTCCAAATTTTTCTTTTGTTTCTTATACTGCTTGCTCAATATACATATTGAATAACATCGGAGATAGGCTACAACCCTGCCTCACTCCCTTCTCAACCACTGCTTCCCTTTACGTGCCCTTCGACTCCTATAACTGCCATCTGGCTCGTTTCTGTACTTCCTCTCGACTCTTGTAACTGCCATTTGGTTTCTGTACAAGTTGTAAATAGCTTTTCGCTCCCTGTATTTCACCCCAGCCACATTTACAATTTGAAAGAGTACTCCAGTCAACATTGTGAAAAGCTTTCTCTAAGTCTACAAATGCGATAAAGTCATAAAAAATGACGACGAATTTTACAATTGCGAGATGTAGGTATTTCAATTGAACGAAAGAAAATATGTAAGCATGATGAGACTTGAACCAACGATCCACGACCTGCACTAGGTTATCTAGTTACTTTACGACCGACTCTGCTATGTATCTGTATCTTGATTGTCTCATATTCAGTCCCTTGAAAAATCGAGCTGATTTTTTTCTACAAATTTATGAAAAAGATTAAGAATAACCCATTTCTCGGCACTTTTTAACAGCCTAAGCCATTTTCATACTGCGTATTAACAGCGCGACAATCAGAGCACAACAGCGGAGAGGCTGTGACTGGTAACAATTACTTAAACAAAAAATACGTAGCTAAAGCGTGATTACGAAAAATGTTGACGGCTGTTAATACATTAGAATATCTTAAAGTTTCATGTGGCGTAACTAAGCAACAAGATATCTAACACATAAGTAGAACCTACTTCCAAAAGTGTAACAGCACCAGTGTACGCGTGCTACGGCTTCTGACCAATCTGCGTTTGTGTTTGTTTACATCAGGTTTATTCTTGTGATGAACAGAGTATAACACCAATACCAAAACTGTACATCATTGCAATAAATTTGGTTATCACCTTCCAGTTACTGGCTAGTAGTGTTTCACACAAAGGCCTGAATGTATGACGGTGGTTTGATAAGTCTCGTAAATTTGTACGAAGGAACGGAGGGTTTTTGGTGCGCCTTCATGGCTGGTAAGCTCTATTATGCTAAGGGTGGTACTAAGAATTTCACCAATGTGCAGCTTACAGTTCACTGCTGACAGTCGCCTTAATTGGTCAATGAGTCGACGGTGACTGAAAATGCAGGAAACAGAGTTTCGTACCGTTATTGAACATTTTCATTTGAAGGGTTGGACTGCAGCACAAATGAAAGTAGAACTGAATGCCGTCCACGCGGACTCTGTATCATCAACATTGAAGACCGTTTACTTCTCGATTAATGGATTTAAATCTCGTCGGACAAGCACCAAAGAAGAAGAGGGTTCAGGCCGTCCAACTGAGGTCATCACGAAGGAAACTGTAGCCAAAACCCTTGATACGACAATGCAAGGCCTCCGAACAAAAATTCGTGAGATTTTTGAGACTGTAGACATCTCAAATTAGAGAGTGCATGATGTCCTGCGCAGAGAATTGTCTACGAAGAAGCAGGGTGTGAGGTGGCTGCTGCGACTGCTCAAACACTACGAAACACGCATCTGGTACCATTTCAGTACAATGTCTGGCAATGTTTAATCTCAATTCGCAAGACTTTTTCCGCCGATTTGTGACTGTTCGAGAAACCTGGATCCATCATTCCACACCAGATCAAAATGGCAGTCAATACAATGGACAAAGACTGCAGAAAGGGCACCGAAGAAGGCAAAGCCCATTTGTCCGCTGGTAAAGTGAAGGCCACTGGCTTTTTGGGAATTGGTTCCTCATCCAACATATTCCATCAGACTTAGCCCAAGTGAATTCTTCCTCTTTCGTAACTTTAAAATCTGGCTAGCTGGGAAGAAATTTTCATAAACGAGGAACTGCAGTCAACAAGCATTTTTCGAGTCTAACAATCTAGTTTCCGATGGGATGAAAAGCTATAGGACCGCTGGATCACGTGTGTATACCTCAAAGGAGGCTATGTAGAGAAGTAAGGCAAATATTTTATTGCTTTTCTAACCAAACTTATCTAACCACCATCGTCTGCCTTTGAAGTGCACTTTTCACCCAATTGTTTCTTGGTACACAAAGCATCTGCGCGCGCGCGCATTCGTGTGTGTGTGTAATTCTGAAGAAGGCCTTTTGGCCGAAAACTCATGTAACAAACAGCCTTTTGTTGTGCCTATCTGCGCTTTTTTGTTGTGCCTATCTGCGACTCAGCATCTCTGTTATATAGTGAATAGCAATCTATCCTTTTCGTAATACTGTGATTATTCCATCCCGGATTTTCCATTGTTTGAAATAACAATAAAATATTTATGTTAATATTTCACTGAGATGGACAAGTGCAGTGACAGAACGATTAGTTTCATACAGTTCCTCGTAAATGATCAAACTTTCGTGTCACATTTTCCCATATCTAGGCACGGTTGTGTCAAACAAGCGCAACAAAGTTTGTCAGTTTAACCTTATTTTTGACGCAGACTCTGTTCGATGCGTGTAGTATTTGGACACTAGAAGGAATGGCTACAAATGCTGATACAGCTGATGAAGCATTTCGAACACTGGCTCTGGAACTGCGTGTAAAATTAGACGAAGAAGGCGAAAACAAAACGTTGGACAAGGGAATGGTTTAAAAGGAGAGAGAGACATACATGTGAAAGCCTGTTAAAAGAAAAGTTACATTGGAAACATGATTACATCAACTTCCCGGAAATGGACAGTTAAGCTTTTAATAACGAGCCGCGCGGGGTAGCCGAGCGGTCTCGGCGCCTTAAGACGGTTCCCGTGGCTCCCGCCGTCGGAGGTTCGAGTCCTCCCTCGGGAATGGGTGTGTGTGTGTGTGTTGTCGTTAGATTAAGTAGTGTGTAAGCTTAGGTCCCATAAGACCTTACCACAAATATCCAATTTTTAATAACATGTTTAGAGTTGCTTAGCACTCACACTTAAAGACACAAGTATGTGAAAATTGATAGTTCATTTACATACCACAATGTGATAACATGTACTCTACATTGTCCGTGGAAGAACCAGAAAACTTTTTTTATTTTATTGTGCTACTGCTTGTATGTTGTGAGTTGAATTCAGGTTTTGATTACTATCTTAACTTCTTTCTGTGTATTTATGGCTGGTAAAGATGACACCTCTACCGTCTTGGTAATTACCAGTGCTGTTCTGATTTTACCTGTGATCCTAATATCCATACTTGTGCGAACTCACGACACAGTGAGATACACTTTATCACATCTTTTCACGAGGCATATGTGGCGAAACATCAGCACAAACAACGTTTGCCAAAACTTCCTGGCAAATTTTTTCCCGGAATTTTCATATCAGCCCACACTACGCTGCAGAGTGAAATCTCATTCCGGGAACTTCGCCATCTTCTCACGTTTTCTGTCAAACAAAATTTCTAATAAACACGTCAAACAGCACCGTACACGGTCAAATATTTGGCAAACATAGTAAAATTTGATAAATTGTTCGATCGTTTACAGGGGCCTTTAATGCGATATATATACAACCATAGTTATTGTACGTAAAAATTAATGCATATATAAACACCAGAAAAAACCAGTTGTCAAGTTGCTGTTCATGAAATACACGGAACTTCGAAGTAGTTTAGACGTCTTACTAACATACGTAGCTAATATACGTAGAATAAAATTTTAGCTCACATCTGCGATCTTTCTCCATTCCATTGCTCGTAGATGTAGCTATCACATTTATGGAATTCATGGTTGTCTCCTCTTCTCTTCACTTCAACATTCCCGTAGACAACGAACAAATCCGAGTAACTCTACGCAACCGCGCCAACTGACTAATCCCCCCCGCCCCAGAGGATGGAGCTTAAAAATTTTGGAAGCTATACTAAAAAAATAAGACAAACATCAACGTTGTGAGAAAATTATAATTTGCAATTTTCAGTCACCAATCTTCATCCTCCACACAATCCTTGTAAATGTCATTAGTTATCAGACGTAGAAATTCCGTGCCCGTCTTAACATGGTAGATCTCGCAATCCTTTCGGAACGTGAAAGTCCGGTTATCGTTCTAGTGCTCAGTCTGTTCCTTACTTTGGTTTTCATTCTGTTTATTGCAGAAAATACTCTTTGCACACTAGAAGACGAATGGCGTACGCACAATAGCGACATCATGATGTCTGGTAACTTGGGGAACATATGTGTTCCAACTATCTGTTTCAGCTTACGAAGAGCAGTCCACACTTCAGCCGGATCTGTACTCTTCGTTCCTACCTCTGTTTCTCACTAGCCACCATACAGTGTCAACGTTTTGAATGTCTCTTAATTTAACTCGGAAACTTTGATGCAATACTGACTATAGACGGAATTCTCTTCTTGTCTCTAACGCAAATTACGCCAAGTGCATCCAATACTTTTAGGATATCATCACTGAAAGGAAACCGTTTCATATCTGTTAAGTATCCTAAAATGTCTAAGCGCCAAAGTTTGAAGTTCTTCAATTCGACACAAGTGAGACTGACAAAAAAATCCAATGTTCAACAGAACTTTTCTCAAACATGTAGATCACCTACAGCTTTAAAATGAGTAGGTTTGGATACTGAACTTTTTAAAAAGGGGTTGAATGTAGATAATGTTCCTTCCTACAACATTGTAACACCATTTTCAATACTGCCGTAACGTCACGATACATTGTGTGGGTTTGAGGAGATAGATTGCATCTTAAGGTACATTCACACTCAAAACCAACTCCAACAAATTCGGTTGACAGCTGTTTCCAACTCTAACATTGACTTAGTTTTCGCCGGCCGCTGTGGCCGAGCGGTTCTAGACGCTTCAGTCTGGACCCGGACGACTGCTACGGTCGCAGGTTCGAATCCTGCCTTGGGCATGGATGTGTGTTAGGTTTAAGTAGTTCTAAGTTCTAGGGGATTGATGACCTCCGATGTTTAGTCTCGTAGTGCTCAGAGCCATTTGAACCATTTTTTTGACTTAGTTTTCAACTATTGTCAATAGTTGTTTGAAAAACTGGTTGAGGAAAGTTGTATCTCGCCTTTGTAGTTTACGGTCAGTGTGCACGACACGGCGCAAATGTGGGTGAGGCGCATGCGTTCTGTAGTGTCGCGTGCTGTTTCTTTCTTCTGTTTATATCAAGAATCAAGACTGCAACGGCAACTCACGAGTGGTCAACAGAACCAACTATTCAGTTGTTGTTGAACACAGAAATCAGGAAACCTCTGTGGGATCCATCCGTTTCGGACTATGAAGTCCGATACCAGCGAAAAGATTTGTTAAAGGAAGTTTCAGAATAAACTGACCCACTGCTTGTGGAATGTGGAAGAAAATGGACCATTCCGAAAAATTTAATTCAATCGCGAACATTCTAAAATACTGAGAACAAGGTGCATCCAGGACAGCTGATATCTACGTTCAGAATTGGATTTTTTTGAACATACAAAGTTTTTGGAGGGCGTGAACGGGCCAGGGGGATGAAGATTTACAGTTGTAAGTAAAATGTCATTCATTAGAAAATGAAGCTGTCAGGTTTTGTGGTCAGGCGTTTGTAATCAAACCTGTCTTTTTACTGGATATTTATTTATCACTCTTGCAATATCACTTTACCAATATCTTATACAAATTAGTTCCCTAACTCATGGCTTATATTGTTCATAATAAAAGCTGTAAGGGTTTTGTTCGGAAGTTTTTAATTACATTTGTCTTTTCATAATTTTTTTATTCGTGCAGATTTCTCTTGCTATATCACTTTTCCAACATCCAATGTCTTTACGGTTATTCCTGCGTTCCCTACCTTTCTCTGAAGACTTTTTTTTGTGAATACATCCTCCAGCTACCATCTGAAACCCTGCCTGTTTCTGGATCCAGCACATCAAAGCTGCCAGGTGGTGAGTAAACTGTGGCACTTCCTTTATTCCTTCCAAAACAATTGTGCAAAGGCACAGCTGCAGTAGTCACTAAAGTCGCCTTTTCAGGCTTTAAATACGTAGTTGTTCTAAGACATCGAAAAACTTCTGACAGTGTTACAAAAGACTCTCCACAATTATTCTAGCGCGAGATATTCGATAGTTAAACATTCTTTCGCGGCTGCCTTTCTCTTGCCACTCAGCATACGGTTTCATAATGTACTCTGAAAGGGCAAACGCATCACTCCCACCATGAAAAGTGGGACATCCTCATTTCTTCCTGGAAGTGGTCTTGGTGCGGTTTGAGCAATCTTTCCTTTAGCAAATCGTACACCCATCTTGGAGCGGTTAAAAACATCACCAATCTGAAATACTTCGCTGCACACCTAGTGGGTTAACAAATGCTAGCAGCACGATACGAAATGTTCCAGCTCCATCACCTTCAACATCTGTCATAGGTCCAAATTTTGCAAAGAAGAGGCAGAGGACTACTGTCACAAATAAAGCTCTAACGTGCATGCGTTCTGTCACGTCATCAATATACAATAAAAGACATCAAAAAATCAGACAAATGCTGTGAATTCGCAAACTGGGTTGCATCAGAGCTTAGAGCAGCAGCGGCGGCTGCAACAGTGATATTTTTTCCAACTGATAATGAGGCTGCAAAAAAAATAAAAAAAAACGTCAATTTGTAATTTTATGAATAACTCATTTCAACTGAACAATCATTCTATTTTACTCGTAAGTTTAAGCCAGTGATATGTATTATGTTCCATTTTCGTCATTGTTTCCTTTCAGAGGGAAATTCTGGCAAGATATAGTGTATATGAGTGTCAGAACATGTATTTAAAGTACTTCTGGCAATTCATATTTTTTTAGTCATGGATTCAAGAATCTGCCAGTTACTATGACAGTCAGACCTCAACAAGAACTTTCACTTCCTTTCCTTCAGATAACGCGTCATTGAGGACGAACTGAATATATGGTATGTGTGAATAAGCACACTAGTAATGCGTTAAGAATGTATACAAAGTAAAATAACAGTGATTGCTTTCACAAAATCCTTGAACATTCACGGTAACCATTCTATGCACAGTTTCACTAATACATGTACCTCTACGTGGCTACTCTGCAAATCATACTTAAGTGCCTGGTAGAGAGTTCATCGAACCACCTTCACAATAATTATTTTATTTCACTCTCGAAGACTTATATATTTCCGTGTGAGCTCTGATTTCCCTTATTTTATTATGATAATCGTTTCAACCTATCTAGGTCGGCGTCAACAAAATATTTTCGCATTCTGAGGAGGAAGTTGCAGACTCAAATTTTGTGAGAAGATCCCACCGTAACGAGAAACGCCTTTGTTTTAATGATGGTCACGCCAAATCCTATATCACGTCTGCAACACCCTATTCCCTGTTTCTCGGTAATACAAAACGTGTTGCTCTTCTCTGAACTTGCTCAATGGATTCCTTTAATCCTTGCTGGTAAGGATCCCACAATGCACAGCAGTATTCCAAAAGAGAGCGGACAAGCGTAGTGTAGGCAGTCTCTTTAGCACATCTGTTGCATCTTTTGCGTGTTCTGCCGATAAAACGCAGCCTCCGGTTCGTCTTCCGCACAACATTTTCTGTGTGTTCTTTCCAATTTAAGTTGTTCGTAATTGTAATTCCTAGGGGTATAGTTGAATTTACAGCCTTTAAATTTGATTGATTTGTCGTAAGACCGAAGTTTAACGGATTCTTTTAGCGCTCATGTGGATGACCTCACACTTTTCGTTATTTAGGTTTAATTGTCAATTTTCACTCCACCAGATATCTTATATAAATCGTTTTGCAATTGGTTTTGGTGTTCTGATGACGTCACTCGAACATAAACGACAAGATCGTCTAGAAACAACCTGAGACGGCTGCTCAGATAGCCTCTTGAATCGTTTATACAGGTAAGCAACAACACAGGTCCTATAACACTAGCCTGGGGGACGCTAGAAACCTCTTATGTTTTACTCGATGACTTTCTGGCAATTACTCTGACAGGAAATCAAAAATTCATTCACATAACTGAGGCCCTATTCCATCAGAACGCAATTTGATACAAGCCGCTTGTGAGGTACGGTGTCACTAGCCTTCTGGAAATCTAGAAATAAGGAATCAATTTGAAATCCTTGGTCGATAGCACTCAACTTCGCGTGAGTAAGAGCTAGTTGTATTTCATAAGAACGATGTTTTCTAAATCCGTGTCGACTAAGTGGTAACAGACCGTTCTCTTCGAGCTAATTCATAACGTCCGAACACTAGATATGTTCCAAAATCGTGCAGCAAAATCAACGTTAATGATATGGGCCTGTAACTCAGTAGATTACTCCTAATGTCTTTCTTGACTGTTGGTGTCACCTGTGCAACTTTCCAGTCTTTGGGTACGCATCTTACGTCGAGCGAGCGGTTGTGTATGGTTGTTAAGTATGGAGCTACTGAATCAGTATACTCTGAGAGGACTGTAAGACTTGCTTTTATTAAGCGTCTTAAATTGCTTCACTACTCCGGGGATATCTACTTCCAAGTTACTCACGTTGGCATGAGATTCGATGAGAGTACATTAAACTAACGTAGCTGTCAACTGTTGCCAAAAATCGAAGTGCTGCAAGAGGTTGTTCCGCTGATGATACTGCTGCTGTAAAATCTGTCTCTCTCCGTTGAATATGTGGTGTTACTAGTCTCAAGATTACTTCGAATTGCCCACAGGTCGTTCTGGCTAAAATCTTGTAAACTTACCTGTCTTCAGTATAGCGCTCCTCCAATACAGAATTACAAGCTCTGTGGTTTTCTCTTTGTAACAAAAACTTTCTGGACCACATGCGTCTTTTTTGTGTTGATATTCGTGACAGTTATACCAAGAATTATAGTACCAAGTACTAATGGCCTGCACAGTCAGAATTCGTTTCCATTCTTTTTTTGTAAATATAATTCTTTGATTTAATTGTCACGAAAATGAATACAAAAAAGACGCATGTGGTCGAGAATATTTTTGTTACAAAGAGAAACCCATAGATATTATAATTCTGTATTGCAGGTGCTGTATACGTAACACACCCAAGTTTTCATGAACTTTGTCAGAAAGACATGTAGGCAATTCAAAGAACTCTTGAGGCTAGTAGCACCACATATTCAAGGGAAAAATACAGATTTTAGAGCATAAGTACCACCAGCGGAACACCTTCCTGTAGCCCTTAGATTCTGGGCAACAGGTGACAGTATGGAAGTTTAATGTTCTCTCATCGAATATCACTGGTCACGTATACTGAATCTGGACCTAGTATGTGTGTGGTTACGGTGAATGTTGCAGGATTTTGTAGAAGCAAGTACAATTATTTTACTTTTTATGTGTTCTTAGCACATTAATATGTACACTTATTCGCACATACAATATATTCAGTTCCTTCCCAATAGCGCATTATCTGAAGAAAAGAAACTGAAAATCCTTATTAAGGCCTGACTACCGCAGTAGCTGGCAAATACTTCAACCTAAAAGTAAAAAAAAAAAAAAAAAAAAAAATGTGAGTTGCCACAACCACTTTAAATACATGCACTTACACTCGGATACACTATATCCTGTCACCATTACCCTCTAAAAGAAGCAAAGAAAATATATTTTAAGCCTCAAAATGGGACATAATTCATATCACTACCTTAAACTTAAAATAGAACGATTGCTGAATTGAAATAATTTATTTATAAAATTACTAATTGACATCGGCTCTACAGAATTAAAAAAAAAGTATCACTGTTTTCTCGGTCCCTAGTGACGGTCTCTGAATTTCCTGCATTTACAGCCTCATTATCAGTTGCATAAAATAACGTCACTGTTTTTGCTGCTGCTGCTGCTCTAAGCTCTGAAGCAACCTAATTTGCAAATGCACAGTATTTCCTTGTTGTTTTTTTGATGGCTTTTTATTTTGTACTAACGAAGTGACAAAATGCATGCACGTTAATGGATTATCTGCGACAGTGATCCTCTGCGTCTGCTTTGCAAAATTTTGGGTCTCTGATAGATGTTGAAGGTGATGGAGAATGTGATGTTGAGTGTGATGATGGAGATGACATTCCGGGCCCAAGGATGTTTGGTGTAACAGGTGGGATGCCTTCACTATGGTTTGTAGACTGGAGCTGGAGCTCAGTGGTGTTGCTTAAAAAGTCACCTAACTCCTCCTCCTCCTACTAATCATCATCATCATCATCATCATCATCATCATCATCCTCTTCAGTGGCGGCTACATGGTGTACATTAAATGTTTCTGATGAATTATGAAATGCACGAAATGTTACCTTTAAAACACTGCCCCTCTCCCTCTCTAACGGTTCCTATTAAGATAAGAGATTTAAAAGTTAACAATATTTTTTCTTATTTTTATCGGACTCTTCTATGAAGGAAGAATGGGAAGAAGTTTCAAATGGATATGAGGCCAAAATGAACGTCTCACATCGTATTGGTGCAATAGACAGACGACACATTGAAATAGTGGAGCCTGCAGCAAAGGGATCATTTTACCGTTGTTACGCTGGAACATTTACTGTCGTGCTGCTAGTATTTGTAAACGCAAAATACAATGTAAGCAGTTACGAGGTAGGTATGCAGGGAAGTATTTCAGACGGTGGTATTTTTTACAGCTGCAAGATAACTAAAGAAAAGATTGGTCAACGCATACCAAGACCACTTCCTGGAAGGAGTGAGCATGTCCCACTTTTCATGGCGAGAGATGACACGTTTGCTCTTTCAGATTACATTATGAAACCATATGCAGGGTGGCAAGAGAAAGGCAGCCACGAAAGAATGTTTCACTATCAGATATCTCGAGGTAGAATAATTATGGAGAATTTTTGTGGAATACTGTCGGAAGTTTTTTTGGTATCTTAGAACAACTATGTACTTAAGTCCTCAAAAAGCCATTTTCGAGAGGAGTGAGGGGAGGGGAGCAATGATACAAAATAAAAACTTAAACCCTTCCTATCTGGCAGCCCAGCACAGACTCAGTCCTTTCTCGCCAATTTCGAGATGGGGGAGGACAGGGGGGGGGGGGAGAGGGGGTGAGCGGAGTGTCGTTAGGTTAATGGTGGTGGCCCAATTGACCTATTTTCCCGCAAAACTTTGAACTTCCTGCCATGACATTGCCACATCTGTGGCCGCCATTTTGGATTGACTAAATCTCGCAACAATGCAGAGTGGGTCCATACGAACTTTGCTCTATTGCTAATATTTGTGTATATTGTCTAACGCACAAGAAGGCCTTCTTGACTGAAAGGTTAGCAGTCTTTTTGTTGTGCCTGTCAGCAACTGGCCATCCCCACTATTGGATTAGCAGCTATCTGTCCTTTTCATAATACTGTCACATACTGATTTGCATTAGATTTCATTAGATTACGATGCAAAATGTTAACATTTAAAACACAGAGGATCATTGCATTAGTCTCAACATATCGCAAGATTTGTGCTGTCAGACTTCGATTCGTTAGCGGAGTATTCGCTGCCTTTTGAATTTTGTGGCAAAATTTTAGCATTTTAACTTCAAGCTGGATGACAGCCTTTTCCCAATCACGCTTTAACTTTGAGGTGCCCTTTCTGGACGTATTCGCAAGAGGGCGCCTATCGACGTATGAGTTAAAAGAAATGTAAGATATGAAATAGGAAATTGTTAGAATGTCAGCCCACGGAATGCAAGGGTCCCTGTGCGATACAATCTCACTACGAAATCTCTGTTTCCACCAAAACTTAAATCACTTTTTCTGATTTCCATTTGTCACAATCAGTATAAACAACACTTTCTCCACTATGATACGTAAGTAAAAATTTGGGTGATAACAGGTTCAGGTTAATACGAAAGTATTTCAGTCATTGTGTACTTACCCTTAAGAAACCTTCCTTGAGAAGATCAAAAATAGCTGCGCATATTTGTGGCACAATCCTTCCGAGCATTTGAGAGCCAATTGCACAACTGAACTTTAGGTTCTCATAGCTTCTTCCACTGATTAAAAACAAGCGTGGCGACAAGCCGTTCTTCAGGAGAAATGGATTCGCTCATCCTAGTATCCTGCTTTTGAATAAAATTGGAAACTCGTGCAAGTATGCCATTGAAAGACTCCTCGTTCATTCGTAAGTAGTTCTTATAATCTTGTGGCTCGTTGGTGGCTAGTCGTCACAATAAACACATATGACGACGTTTATTTCTCTCTAATAGCCACGCCGGTGCGGTTCTAGGCACTGCAGTCCGGAACCGCGTGACTGCTGCGGTCGCAGATTCCAATCCTGCCTCTGGCATGGACGTGTGGGACGTCCTTAGGTTAGCTAGGTTTAAGTAGTTCCAAGTCTGGGCAACTGATGACCTCAGGTGTTGAGTCCCATAGTGCTCAGAGCCATTTAAACCATTTAAGGGTTAATATTGTAACGGTACAGTGGCACATGTTCTAGGGGACTGATGACCTTAGATGTTGAGTCCCATAGTGCTCGGAGGCATTTGAACCATTTGATTTAATATCCACTTTTCTTTTTTTCCCTTTTACTTGACATCGCCACACACAGCTATAGCCGATGCCAAATCCATTGCAAAACTGACGTTTTACCAACAAACTGAAGCTCGTCAATGTATGGAGCACACCCGTCATGTTGGGTTCGCCGTTGCGTTGTGTCAGGTGCTTGCTGGCCAACGTGTTCGGCTATCGATCGGGGGCTTGAGGAAACCTACCTTCGCCTCTGCGACTCTACTGACAACTTCCTCTCTTTGTTATCTTACTTTCTAGACTGCAGAAATCTGACGCTGTGTCTTCACCAATTTAATAGAGATTTTCGGTTGTAGTTTTCGTAGCTTAACATTTTACTTCTGGAACATGACGTTTAATCTTCCTGTGCGTCGTGCCAGTTTTTCAGTTCTGTCTTTCTCTCACTGAGTCTGATTTACGTTTCTAGACTTGCATAAATCTGGTATAAATCAACTTGACACGGACGAAACGTAGTTTTTTTTTTTTTTTTTGTAGTTAAAGAAGTAATTGCACGGTGTAGCTTTTTTGAACGACAGCTCTGTCGAAAGGTTACATTCAGAGAATTCGAAAGGTAATTTTAAGTCACAATTTGTTTCCGGAATTGGTTTTAAGCATAGCCAGCGGTAAAATTCAGTCTGAGGACTCGAACTGCCTTCTTCCTGATTGGAGTCCAGTGTCTGGCACTGCCCTCATCAGAGAGGAACATCCTGCCACTATCAGGAAGAGGGGGTGGGGGAACAGGCGAAGGTGTAGCGAGCGCCAAAGCAGACTGCAGCGTCGGTGCGTGCACTCGGATTATGCAACGGCTGTGGCGGCCACGTTCCCCGCCGACCTTGGGGTGGTAGAGTTACGCCACTGCAGGAGCCTGTGGTCGCCGCGCATAATACGTACTGGTAAGTAGGTAACTGGTAGCCGAGCCGGCACAACACAGCACCAACGTCGACACCGCCTTCATCTACGTCGGTCTCTCGACACCTACTTCCCTCGCAGTGGGATTTCCGACTGGGTGGAGCCACGCTTCTCCTGTTTCCTTCGGCCATACCTCAGCTGCGGTTTTCTCACACGATATCCGAAAATGTATGCACTGTAGCAACTGGGTAAATTATTTTTTAGGTTCAAAAAACAACAAGAGTCTGTACCACACCAACGCTTATTAATGAAAAAGCCATCAGTCCACACGTCATTCCATTCCCAAACTGACGATTGCTCGATGTCTCAGGAGCCTATCAACCGAGGCCTTGTTTCAGTGAAATTGTGCCATAAAGTTATTTCATCTGAACCTCCTCAGTTAAACAATCTATTCACCGTTGTTCTGTATTGCCACTATCGAGGAGCTTCTATTCCCTTCTCGTTCGAATTGCTTATCGTCTACGTTTCACTTCCATACAGTGCTGCACACAGACTAATACCTTAGGAAAATACTCTCCGACACTTAAAATTACATCAGACGTTATAAAATTCTCTTCGTCAGAAAAGCTTTACTTCCCATAGGAAGTCTGCCTTTTATGTCCTCTAACTTCGGCATCACCAGTTATTTTGCTATCCGAACAGCAAAACTCGTCGATTACTTTAAGTGCCTCATTTCCTATTCCTTCAGCACCACCTGATGAAACGCGAATACGTTCCATTAACTTTGTTTTAATTCTCTTTCCAAATTTCTCTTTCGTCTGCTTTACTACTGCTTGCTAAATGTAAGGACTAGACGACATCGGGATAGGCTGCAGCCCCGTCTCATTCCTTTCTCAACGACTGCTTCCCTTTTATACCCTTCGGCTATTGCGACTGCAATATTGTTTTCAGTAAAAGTTGTAAATAACCTTTTCGCTCCTCGTATTTAATATCCGCTGCCTTTAGAACTTGAGAGTGTATATTCCAGTGAACGTTATGAACACCTTTCTCCAGAACTACAAATGCTATAAATGTAAGCTTCCATTTGATCTCCGAGTTTCGCTTGTTTTGTTTTTTCCATTATTCCGTAAAAGATTGGCGCCTGTATTTTTCAGCTATAACGCACTAAACTGACCGTTCGGTAATATTCACAAGAGTCAGTACCTGTCTTCCTGACGGCCGAGGCTACTCCCGCAGTAGCGCGTGTGTCGGGTTCCAAGTGGAGTGCTTTTGTCAGAGCTGACTCTGCCAAGGCTGTCGGATGTTGAGGAAACGCCCACTCCGGGGACGTCGTGTCGACTACATTCTTCAGTGGCATGTCGAATTCTTCTCGCATATCTTATCTCCCATAACATTGTCTTCAAGTTCGTTTTTAGCGCTTGGACTCTCTGTACAACCATTGTAGTCTTCAACGTTCCACGTACTGTAGGAGCCGTCTGCCCGACGTAGAAAGGGCGCGCTGGCAGGAGCATCGCGTCATCCTTGACGGGAACCGAAAGTGCATCTACACATAAACATTAAGGGGAGGTTTGCTATCTTTTGGTTCAAAAAATAGATTTTTTTTAAAATTGAATTTTTGGATCCATATAAGTGTTTAAAATCCACCCCTGAAACGGTTTTTCCGAATACGGAACGGAAATGTTTACTATTCGCGGTCGAACAAAAAAATGTACCTGTCTGAAATCGGCCTTTTTCACGCACCAGTTTTTGTGTAGGGAATTTCAACTTTATAGCCGCGAAAAATGTGCTTGTCCATGACTAAAACTGATCAAGGAGCTTACGACGTACTACGGCTTGGCAATCCGACGGCATTCCAATTCGGTGGAAGGCAATTTGGGCAACGTATTTCGACAAGTGTTCGACGGATGAGCACCCACAACACCAAAATTGTCCGGCTGGGGAAACTGGTTGGTGCAAGTGGCGCATTACAGAGGCTACCGGACATCTGGACGAATATCAACACCACCAGCCGCTCTCCAAAGAAGTTCAAAAAGTGATTCATCTGATCTACGAGTCTCTTTCAGAGCTTCGGAAGAAACACACAAAATTCAAATTAAAGTTTGAACGCGTGTGTTTGGACGTTAGCCCCCCAAGCATTTGCATTCTAGTGCGAAGACTGTGAGATAGCGATTCTCCTGTCAGTGAGCAGCTTCAACGAAGGGTACTCAGCAATTCTGAAGACCATGACAACGATGGACGTCACCCTGGGACTCTATTCGACGCAGTTCGCCAAGCATTCGGACGACCATCGAATTCAAGCGGCTTGTCACAGGCCGTGAAGCATGGCCCAGATCGAGCAGAACGCCCTCTGTGAGGAAGAGCAAGGACTAGTTCATGGACCCGAAATAGCAGATTGAACCTAAGTTGTATAATATTGCATTTACATGTAATCAAAACTTCAAACGCGTTTTTCTCGAAATGACTTTTTTTTATCACGCGGTATGGTAATTTCAAAGCCACTGAACCGATTCGCATGATTCTTTGTTTCCTACGAAGCTAACTAAATTGTCTAGGAGTTGTACTACTTTTATTCCGATCCATCAACTATAAGTATTTTCACTTGGCCGACGAAGTCGAAAAATCGATGAAAAAAACCCTATTTTTTCAAATTGCCGCCATTTTATTTCCTATGGTCCAAATAACTTAATCGAGGTACAACTCCTAAAGAATCTTATATACTTCGCTAACGTCAACTCAATTTTGATTTCAGACGAGCCGGCTGACGTGTGACATACGGCGAGTGGACGTCTACATCGAAATTTGGTTTTGTTCCGACGACACTTCCGCCTTTGCTACATTTCCAGTCGAAAAAAATCCAGTTTGTAGAGGAAATATCGATAAACATTTTGACCAAATTTGACATTGGTATTTATATCACATCCCGAGAAAAAAATTCTCGAAGAACACGCTTCTTTCGGGCCAAAGATAGTAAACCTCCCCTTAAGGTGGACATAGGGAACAAGGAAGAACACGTAGAAAGATTTAAATCCGTTGCTTTCCTGCAGCATGTGAGAAACCTGTCGTTAAAATTAGGTCGGATCTTCACCGAAGACAAAGTTAAGACAGCAGCACTTTAGGGTTCCGCCAACGATGGCTTCATGCTCCGCAAGGCTGTTGTTTACAAGATACCTGCGAGTGTTGCCATTCGTACGTTGGGCAAACGACTCATAGAATCCATGATAGATGCACTGACACCGTACCTCTTACAGCCCATTAAATCGGCTGCGGCAAATTATTCTATCTACACAGGTCACTCTATGCGGTATGGGAAGGTTGAAATTCTAACATCTGCTTCATCCATTTGGGGATGTGTGTTGAAAGCAGGAGTTGAAATCGTTTTGCCATGAAATTTAAAATAGGTAGTGATTTCAACATGGACAAAACATTAAATTCGGCGCTTTTTTAAAACAAGAAGCAGCTCATGAAGATACATCGATATCCCAGCATAGTTGGAGAGCGCAGTCATGGATTCAAAATACGTAAACTCTTCGTCGCCGGTGGTCGTCTGTGGCGCATCGTTTAAAACGACGCAACTATATCGCGGCTTCTGTCTGCGGCTCATTCCGAAAGTGAAGAAAGAGTTTATGCGGCTTCACTCCAGAAATTTAATGGATCAGTTACTGCGCTGAGGAGACGCAATGTGCACAGATCGTAACCAATTTCACACCACCTCTAATTGCTGGGAGCGACAATTGAATTCGCTTGACCGCCGCCACATTCAGTTCTGTGCTGAATCGATCGATCCTTTTGGTGTAGCGTATTCGACTGTTTCCTGCAAACCGTAAATTGTTAATTACATCAGTTTATGCTCGTAACATCTGTTTTCTCCCCTAATGCCCACTCTGATGAAATACAAATAATTTGTCGTAAATTCCATTCACAGGGATACTTCATTTTGGAATTTACGTTTCGGAAATTGGCTTACAAATGATGTTTATAAATGACTGAACAAACACATCTAAAAAAACTTCTGAGAAATTATTTTTCATTGTTCCACTGAATGAGAAGATGTGCAAAACGTGGTTACAACTCACTCGTAGAGACGTAAATATGCGTATTACACTCCATATGAAACCATCATCGCTTGTAGAATAATACGTGGTTCAAAATGGCTCTGAGCACTGTGGGACTTAACTTCTAAGACCATCAGTCCCCTAGACCTTAGAACTATTTAAACCTAACTAAACTTCGGACATCACACACATCCATGGCCGAGGCAGGATTCGAACCTGCGACCGTAGCGGTCGCGCGGTTCCAGACTGTAGCGCCTAAAACCGCTCGGCCACCCTGGCCGGCCATAATAGGTGGCATGCTGGACATCTAGTGTGGTGTTCGAGCTTTATTGGAGAATTTTTTCTCCTTCCTGTTCTCTCCTTAGATTTACTTTATTCCTAGTACAGTCAAGTAATGTTACATTTTAATATCTATTTTCATTTATTAGCTTCATCTTGCATTTGATCAATTTTAGGTGAAAGTCAAGGATGATATCAAGAAACTGCATTTAATGCCTGATGTAGCTCTTATTATGAACAATCTGAGAAACCAACTAACTATTTCTGACAACATTATTCTTCCTGTGACGGCATAAGCTGCCGCCAGCACACCATTTCGCAAAGATGATCGATTAGTAGTAACTGGACCAAACAGACGTATCACGACAGAGGCCAGAGACACACCCACAAGCAACAGCCCGCCAACGCCCTCTCAACAGCACGTCTTTAGGCCGCCGCAACTGACTGGAAGGTGTCACTCAGTCATCCAGTTTGGCGCCCATCAGTTTACTCGCCGTGCGGGACTGGTTCGACACAGGTTACGACAGTACATAGCGACCAGATTAGTGACCACAGTAGGGATTAGTTTACCTCAACCATAATTGTACTTTTCTTTTTTTTTGGTCATCAGTCTACCGACTGGTTTGATACAGCCCGCCACGAATTCCTTTCCTGTGCTAATCTCTTCATCTCAGAGTAGCACTTGCAACCTACGTCCTCAATTATTTGCTTGACGTATTCCAATCTCTGTCTTCCTCTACAGTTTTTGCCCTCTACAGCTCCCTCTAGTACCATGGAAGTCATTCCCTCATGTCTTAGCAGATGTCCTATCATCCTGTCCCCTCTCCTTATCAGTGTTTTCCACATATTCCTTTCCTCTCCGATTCTGCGTAGAATCTCCTCATTCCTTACCTTATCAGTCCACCTAATTTTCAACATTCGTCTATAGCACCACATCTCAAATGCTTCGATTCTCTTCTGTTCCGGTTTTCCCACAGTCCATGTTTCACTACCACACAATGCTGTACTCCAGACGTACATCCTCAGAAATTTCTTCCTCAAGTTAAGGCCGGTATTTGATATTAGTAGACTTCTCTTGGCCAGAAATGCCTTTTTTTGCCATAGCGAGTCTGCTTTTGATGCCTTCCTTGTTCCGTCCGTCATTGGTTATTTTACTGCCTAGGTAGCAGAATTCCTTAACTTCACTGACTTCGTGACCATCAATCTTGATGTTAAGTTTCTCGCTGTTCTCATTTCTACTACTTCTCATTACCTTCGTCTTTCTCCGATTTACTCTTAAACTATACTGTGTACTCATTAGACTGTCCATTCCGTTCAGCGGATCATTTAATTCTTCTTCGCTTTCACTCAGGATAGCAATGTCATCAGCGAATCGTATCATTGATATCCTTTCGACTTTTATTTTAATTCCACTCCTGAACCTTCCTTTTATTTCCATCATTGCTTCCTCGATGTACAGATTGAAGAGTAGGGGCGAAAGGCTACAGCCTTGTCTTACACCCTTCTTAATACGAGCACTTCGTTCTTGATCGTCCACTCTTACTATTCCCTCTTGGTTGTTGTACATATTGTATACGAGTCGTCTCTCCCTATAGCTTACCCCTACTTTTTTCAGAATCTCGAACAGCTTGCACCATTTTATATTGTCGAACGCTTTTTCCAGGTCGACAAATCCTATGAACGTCTCTTGATTTTTCTTCAGCCTTGCTTCCATTATTAGCCGTAACGTCAGAATTGCGTCTCTCGTGCCTTTACTTTTCCTATAGCCAAACTGATCGTCACCTAGTGCATTCTCAATTTTCTTTTCCATTCTTCTGTATATTATTCTTCTAAGCAGCTTCGATGCATGAGCTGTTAAGCTGATTGTGCGATAATTCTCGCACTTGTCAGCTCTTGTCGTCTTCGGAATTGTGTGGATGATGCTTTTCCGAAAGTCAGATGGTATGTCGCCAGACTCATATATTGTACTTTACTAGCAGTAAATACTGACATTACATCACTCATCAAGAGGACTATTACTAATGACTTTTTACTGCAAAACATGAACTTTGTTCAGGTTAAGTAAATGTTCCAGTTCGTGCAATAAAGAACCGTTTTAATCCATGTGTGCATTGCCGGCCGGAGTGGCCGTGCGGCTCTAGGCGCTGCAGTCTGGAACCGGGCGACCGCTACGGTCGCAGGTTCGATTCCTGCCTCGGGCATGGACGTGTGTGATGTTCTTAGGTTAGTTAGGTTTAATTAGTTCTCTAGGCGACTGATGACCTCAGAAGTTAAGTCGCATATTGCTCAGAGCCATTTGAACCATGTGTGCATTTGTGTTGTAGGAGGAGGATTGTATTGTAACATATTGTATGTTAACCGGGGGCCTAGAAACAACGGAGAGGCTCCGTCCCCGCCTCAGTCGCAGTTTTCCACAATCCCACGACGACTACCGCGGTCCACTTCACCCCTCTGCCGCCCCACACTGAACCACTCTTTCAGGTTTATTGTGCAGTTCGACTCCCGGGGAACGCCTCACACCAGACGAGTGTAGCCCCTATGTTTACGTGGTACAGTAATGGTGGTGTACGCGTACGTGGAGAACTTGTTTGTGCAGCAATCCCCGACATAGTGTAGCTGAGGCGGAATAAGGGGAACCATCCCGCATTCGCCGAGGCAGATGGAAAACCGCCTAAAAACCATCCACAGACTGGCCGGCTCACCGGACCTCGACACAAGTCCGCCGGGCGGATTCGTGCCGGGGACCAGGCGCTCCTTTCCGCTCCGGAAAGCCGTGCGTTAGACCGCTCGGCCAACCGGGCAGGCTAGGAGGAGGATACCGGCCTTCGACAACATCCTCTCCCTTACTTCCTTGCGGAACAAGATTCTACAGTGGCGAACGAGGATATTTCAATGGCGATCGAGGATACTGAACTTGGCTGAAGATTGTACAACTGATCGTGTTCAAGTGTTTGTTGTGTTCTTGCATGTATTCCAGGAGGGGAGCCGCAGAACTAATCAAATTTCTCTTTTTAGAGGCTTTACTTGCTTTACGTATTTGTGTAAACGATGAATTCCCCTCCCCCTCCCCCTCCCCCTCCACCTCCCCCCGCCCACGCACCTTATCCGCAGGCGGCCAACGTAACGGATCTAACAAAAGTTTTCAAGTTTCAGAACCAACAAATCTTACTGACGACGGTACATCATCTTCTGGCTGCACAAGCTGCGTCGGCCGCACAACGATAACCGACCAACCCAGAAAGTGCCACCACCCAGTATACCAACGTTCCGGCATTTTAAGGAAACCGAGGATAAATGGATTGAATACCTGACTCAGTTCCAAGCACAAGTTCGTTTTCAAGGTACCGTTTAAGTTACAACACTTCCTTTCGATTGTGGGGTCCCCAGTGTCCCGGTTAATGCAAAAACTCTTCCCAACTGCGTCTCCCGGCGAACTCTTCTATGATCAAATAATCGCTGCATTAACTAAATATTATGACCAGCAAGTCCAAGTAGCTGCAGCTAGATTTCAGTTCTTTCGCTTGCAGAAAAAGTTGGAACAGACGTACCGTCACTGGTACACAGAATTAACGGATACGACTACAAAGTGTAAATTTAAGTGTAGTTGTGCCAAATTTTACAGTGATTTAATGATACGTGATGTAAAAACATTCAGTGTCCCAGATAACAGAATACGGGAATGGATCTTAAAAAGTACTCTGATCCAACACTTCCCCAAGTATTGAAAATCTTAGAGCAATATGACTCGGGTGCCATAGCGGCCGATAAGTCTGACCAAGCGCTGATTCGTCGGTTCGAGTCGCCCCTTTGCTGGCGTCAGCCCCAAGCAGCCGCTACAACGAACGCGTACACAGACGCGCAGACAGCCACGTAGACATTTAAACAGGCCTGTAAATTTAGTGAAGTCATGCCCTGAATGTTCTACATCTACATCTAGATGGATACTCTGCAAATCACATTCAGGTGCCTGGCAGAGGGGTCATCGAACCACCTTCACAATTCTCTATTATTCCAGTCTCGTATAGCGCGCGGAAATAACGAACACCTATATCTTTCGGTACGAGCTCTGATTTCCCTTATTTTATAGCGGTGTTCGTTTCTCCCTATGTAGGTCGGTATCAACAAAAAATTTTGGCATTCGGAGGAGAAAGTTGGTGATTGCAATTTCGAGAGAAGTTTTCGTCGCAACGAAAAACGCCTTTCTTTCAATGATGTCCAGCTAAAATCCTGTATCATTTCTGTGACACTCTCTCCAACATTTCACGGTACAAAACGTGCTGCCCTTCTTTGAATTTTTTCGATGTACTCCGCCAGTCCTATCTGGTAAGGATCCCACACCGCGCAACAGTATTCTAAAAGAGGATGGGCAAGCGTAGTGTAGGCAGTCTCCTTAGTAGATCTGTTACATTTTTAAGTGCCCTGCCAATAGAACGCAGTCTTTGGTTAGCCTCCCCCGCAACATTTTCTACGTGTTCCAATTTAAGTTGTCCGTAATTGTAATTCCTAGGTATTTGGTTGAATTGTAGCCTTTAGATTTGACTGATTTATCGTGTAACCGAAGTTTAGTGAGTTCCTTTTAGCACTCATGTGGATGACCTCACACTTTTAGTTATTCAGGGTCAAATGCCATTTTCGCGCTATTCAGATATCTTTTCTAAATCATTTTGCAATTTCTTTTTATCTTCTGATGACAGTATTGGTCGATAGACGACAGCGTCTTCTGCAAACAGCCGAAGACGGCTGCTCATATTGTCTCCCAAATCGTTTATTTAGATAAGGAACAGCAAAGGGCCTACGCCGGAAATCAGTTCTGTTTTACTCGATCACTTTCCGTCAGTTACTACGAACTGTGACCTCTCTGACAGGAAATCACAAACGAACTGTGACCTCTCTGACAGGAAATCACAAATCCAGTCACATAACTGAGTAGAAATTCAATATGCACGCAATTTCACTACGAGCCGCTTCTGTGGTACAGTGTCAAAAGGCTTCCGGAAATCCAGACATACTGAATCGATATGAAATCCCTTGTCAATAGTATTCAACACTTCATGCGAATAAAGAGCTAGTTCTGTTTCACAAGAACGATAATTTCTAAATCCATGTTGACTGTGCGACAATAGATCGTTTTCTTCGAGGTAATTCATAACGTTCGAACACGGTATATGTTCGAAACTCCTGCTGCATGTCGACGTTAACGATATGGACCTGTAATTAAGTGGATTAATCCTACCACCTTTCTTGAATATTGGTGTAACCTGTCCATCTTTCCAGTCTTTGGATACGGATCTTTCGTCGAGCGAACGGTTGTATACGATTGTTAAGTATGGAGCTATTGCATCAGCATACTCTGAAAGGAACCTAATTGGTGTACAATCTGGACCAGAAGACTTGCTTTTATTGATTTAAGTTGCTTCACTACTACGAGTATATTTACTTCCACGTTACTGATGTTGGCAGCTGCTCTTGATTCGAATTCTGGAATATTTACTTCGTCTTCTTTTGTGAAGGCATTTCGGAAGTCTGTGTTTAGTAACTGTGCTTTGGCAGCACTGTCGCCGATAGTATCCCCATTGCTATCGCCCACAGAAGGTATTGACTGTTTCTTGCCGCTAACATACTTCACATACGACCGCAATCTCTCTGGATTTTCTGCCAAGTTTCGAGACAAAGTTTCGTTGTGGAAACTGTTATAGGCATCTCATATTGAAGTCCGTGTTAAATTTCGAGCTTCTGTAAAAGATCGCCAATGTTGGGGATTTTGTGTCTGTTTAAATTTGGCATGTTTGTTTCGTTGTTTCTGCAACAGTGTTCTAACCAGTTTTGTGTACCAAGGGGGATCAGCTATGTCGTTTGTTAATTTATTTGGTATAAATCTCTCAATTGCTCCCGATAATATTGCTTTGAATTCAAGCCAGATCTGGTCTACACTTACATTATTAATTTGGAAGGAGAGGAGATTGTCTCTTAGGAAGGCGTCAGGTGAATTTTTGGATAAATATATTTTTCCTTTGTTTTTGGAGGATTAAACCTCTCTACGACAACCCTGTGTTCACTAATTCCTGTATCCATTTTGATGCTCGTTACTAACTCAGGATTATTTGTTGCTAAGAGGTCAAGCTTGTTTTCACGACTGTTTACTATTCGCATAGGCTCATTAACTAACTGCTCCAGACAATACATTCGGTTCATACCTAATGCCGCTCAAATCGCGGCCCCATTGTATCGCTTGCGTCGGAAAAATGTGCCTTTCGTATGGACTAAAGAGTGACACGACGCATTTCAGAAACTCGAAAACGCTTTTCTCAGTGACAGATGTGCAGTGCACTTTGCCCCTTCCAAATTAGTGATTTTACTAATAGACGCTTCCTGTTACGGAATCGGCGTTGTGCTTTCGCACGCCGGCCGCGGTGGTCTCGCGGTTCTAGGCGCGCAGTCCGGAACCGTGCGACTGCTACGGTCGCAGGTTCGAATCCTGCCTCGGGCATGGATGTGTGTGATGTCCTTAGGTTAGTTAGGTTTAAGTAGTTCTAAGTTCTAGGGGACTAATGACCACAGCAGTTGAGTCCCATAGTGCTCAGAGCCATTTTTTGCTTTCGCACAGAATTGGTGCACAAGACGGACCTAATGCTTTTGCCTCAAAGTTGTTAAACTCAGTGCAATTATTCTGAATTAGAAAAACAGGCTCTCGCTATAGTGTACGGCGTGCCCAAATTTCATCACTATTTGTATGGTCGAAAACTCTGTTTAGTGACAGAGCACAAGCCTTTCCACTCCTTGTTTCGTCCATCAAAGCCGGTTCCTAAGGTCACCGCTCAAGAATCGCAACGTTGGCCTCTGTTGCTTTCGCAGTATCAGCACGAAATTGTATACAGACCTACGGTAAAGCATGGCAATGCACAGGCCGTATCTCGACTTCCGATTGGCCCAGACTCTGATTTTGATACATCGGCCGAATCGTATTGCCAAATCGATGCGCAGGGCTCTGAATTGCTGGAATATTTTCCCTTGCACTACAGAAGAATTGCACACGCCACGAAAGCAGACCCAGATCTCAAGATTTTGTTGCATTACATTCGCACGTCTTGGCTTCGTTCATTGAACAGTATCTAGAACTCAGTTGTACGCCGACATTTTGCACGTCAGCATAACCTATGAGTACAACAGGTTGTGATTCTAGTTCAAAATGACTGGACAATCGCGTGTGCTTATTCGGGAAGTGTCGCAAAAGGATGTGTTGCGGTTGCTCCACCAAGGGCATCGGGGAATTGTTCGCACTAAACAGTTAGCGCGACGTCACTACACTTGGCAGGGCATGGACGCCCATATTGAACAGATGATATCACAGTGTAGCGCATGCTCGGAAAACCAGTCCGCTCCGCCACATGCGTCCCCACGGCAACGGGCACACACAGAGTTCGCACGACCATTTTGGAACACCCGTTGGCTCATAGTGGTATACTCTTATCGAGTTGCCATTGGCGGTGCGTATGGCCACCCACATCCCGTGGTACCAATCGGGCGTCTTCCTCCATATTCTGCAGAGGTTTGCCACAAGTACTTGTGTAGGACAGCGGACCGTAGTTCGCTTCTCGTCACTTTGAACAGTTTTGTTAACGAAATGTCATTCGTCAACTAACCAGCGGTTCGTTTCAGCCCTAGTCCAACGGAGAAGCAGAGCGCTTCGCGCCCACTTTCACACAGGTGACCACGCCTCGCACCACCCAACACGGGAGGAGGCGCTGCAGCTGTTTCTCGCCCCCTACGCTCCGACCCACGAGACGGACCATCGACAGCGCAACTTGTGCACAGCAGCGGCCACCAGACGCCGTTTCACTTGCGACACCCACGCAGCGTCCGGCGCCGCCAGTGGACCTTCTTTTCAGGGCTTTGGCTCTCGTGGGCGCTGGGAAAGAGGCGAGATCCAGAAACGTATTGGCTCCTTTGCTTTCAGCGCCGCCAGCAGAACCAAATTCATGCCTTTGATTTGCCCCAGGATTCTGCTGCTTTTGTGCCCCCAGACTGACGGCCTCAGGGCACCAAGCGGATGGGCGGCGGATGCGCCGTCGCCACCTCCGACCCCCTCACCGGCCTGACGGACGAGCACCCGTCGGCGCCCCAGGACGCGCCCTCGGGCCTGCACCTGCGCCCGTGAAGATGTTTTCAGAGGATATTCCTGTTGCCTCCAAAGCCCGACGGCAGGGTGCGGTCGGGAGAACGTCGTCCTCCACTGCCACACCTCCCGATGTCCAGCTTACCCCCTCCCCCCCCCCCCCCCGGGTCACGTTCGCATCCACTCCTCCTTCAGGGGAGGAGTGCGGTGGCGTAATCTGTCGCCCCAGCACACCGCTCGGCAAAGATGAAGCGCGAAGATCGATTAGTAGGCGCTGGATCGAGAGCGCCTATCACGAGAGAGGCCAGAGACACACCCACAAGCAACACGCCGCCAACGGCCTCTGGACAGCACGTATTTAGGCTGCCGCAGCTGACTGAAGGTCTCACTCAGTCATCCAGTTTGGTGTGTCAGTTCACTCACCGTGTGGTTCTAGTTCGTCACAAGTTACAATGAGTTTCTACGACAAAACATTGACTTCGTTCCAGTTCGTGTAAATAAAGAACCGTATTAATCAACGTGTGCATTTATGTTGTAGAAGGATACCGGCCACCCATAACAACATCCTCTCCCTTGCAGTACAAGACAATACTTCCAAAACAAGTCGTTCAAGACAATAATTTGCTACAGCCAGCTGTCTCCTACTGACAAAAAGCACAATTCAACATTGCTTTGAACCTACGAGGAAAAGTAATAAGATCAGGGCATTACGATAAAATGAAAGTTGGTCCCACTTAAGCACTCGAATCATAGTGTTTCCGCAGTAGCTAAGTACGCAGTAGAACAACAGATATTGAGAGGTTTTGCTGTCTTAGTTGCACAGGCAGAAGTTTCCAGTCGTTTAAGTTAATGGCCTGGAGGAACAGAAGAACTGTAATATGTAGGCTGTTGAAGGCAGACACGATGATCCTCTGCAGTTCACCACGGTCTAAAAATTTTAAAAGCACTACCGCGAAAAGAGTAGCAACCATGACAACTATAAAACGATTAACTATCAGAATTATCTTCTAACTGAAAAAGTTTCCACTATGTTTTATTGAGCAGGCTTCCACAATTTGCCGTGAGAAATCTTATTAGCATGGTTCTAACAAATAAACCAGTTACTGATTCCTCACTTTTAAGACAGTTCTGCGACTTATTAATCTATAACAGTACTTCCGCCTCAGCCGCCATGCAACGCAGTTTTCACATAAAAATCTGGTTTTTTTTTTTTAACCTGATGATGGCGACATGTATGATCGCCGAAATATTGTGTCCGTTGGACACTATAGACCGGCAGTACATCCGTGGATATTTTGATTATCAAATACGCCGGGAGAAACTCAAGAATCACAAGAAATATTCGTATCTAAAAACTGGCAATCCTAGACACTGAACAAGTGATACCGGCCACCCATAACAGCATCCTCGTACTTGCGATACAAGACTCTTCACTTCCAAAACGAGTCGTTCAAGACAACAATTTACCACACCCAGCTGTCTCCCACTGAGCCTGTTGTAAAGCTGTATGACTTGGTCGAAAAGAGGAAAATTCAACATTGCTTCGAATCAAACATTCATACAGCTGATCTAGCCGCAGAGATCAGCTTCACTTGACTAAAAAAACACCGAGGTATAACCAACTGAACGGAAGAACAATCGACTGGGACCTGTCGGTTATTACAACCAGTCGTTGCTTCGTAACTGCGGCCACACCAGGCTTCAAAGCGCTCGTTAGCCCAGCCACGTCTCGCCAGGCACGGTTACAACTAAAGGCGACAAGAAAATTAAATTATTTTGCATGTTTTGTTCTTTAATGAGATTGAGAATCATATTTTAGAGATACCCTAGAACCAATGTTGTTTTTACAGAGTTGACCCAGCAGTGTAACGTAAGGATTGCCGTGCTGCGGCGGCCTACCGTTACAGAGCGAGTCGCGCTAAAACCAAGCAGACAGCAGCAAATGATTTGAAAAATCGACGTCCAATGAGTGAAATGTACCAGAGTATGTTATTCATTATACCACATTACTGCTGCCGAGTATCACCACTGTAACCCTTTTAATGAAAGTTTCAAATTACGAGTTGTTTTGTTGTTGTTGTTGTTGTTGTTGTTGCCGTTGCCGTCGGTCAAGAGACTGGTTTGATGCAGCTCTCCACGCTACACTATCCTGTACAAGCCTCTTCACCTCCGAGTAACTGTTGCAACTTGCATCCCTCTGAATCTGTTTACTGCATTCATCTCTTCGTCTCCCTGTATGATTTTTACGTCTCCATACTGGAGACCCCTTGATGCCTCAGAACATGTCCTACCAACCGATCTCTTCTTTTGATCTGGTTGTACCACAAATTTTTTCTTCTCCCCAATTCTATTCAGTACCTCGTCATTAGTTACGTGATCTACCCACCCAATCTTCTGCATTCTTCTGTAGCGCCACATTTCAAAAGCTTCTATTCTCGTCTAAATTGTTTTTTGTCCAAGTTTCATTTCCATATATGACTACACTCCATACAAACACTTTCAGAAAGGACTTCCTGCGGGCCGCAGTGGCCGAGCTGTTCTAGGCGCTTCAGTCTGGATCCGCGCAACCGCTACGGTCGCAGGTTCGAATCCTGCCTCGGGCATGGATGTGTGTGATGTCGTTAGGTATTTAGGTTTAAGTACTTCTAAGTGCTAGGGGACTGATGACCTCAGATGTTAAGTCCCATGGTGCTCAGAGCCATTTGAACCAAAGGACTTCCTGACACTTAAATCTATACTCGATGTCAACAAATTTCTCTTCTTCAGAAAAGCTTTCCTTGCAACTGCCAGTCTACATTTTATATGCTCCCCACCTCGACCATCATCAGTTTTTTTGCTGCCCAAATAGCTAAACTGATCTATTACTTTCCTAATCTAATTTCCTAAGAATCACCTGATTTAATTCGACTACATTCCATTATCCTCGTTTTGCTTTTGTAGGTGTTCTTTTTATATCATCCTTCCAAGGCACTGTCCATTCCGTTCAATTGCTCTTCCGAGTCCTTTGGTATCTCTGACAGAAAAACAATGTCATCGGCATTCCGCGAAGTTTTTATTTCTTCCCCCTGGACTTTAATGTCTACTGCAACAAATGTAGAGAGGAATGGAAAGACTGGTACAACCTGACATTGGGGAAGATCAATTTGAGTTCCGGAGAAGTGTAGGTACTGCGCGGCAATGCTGGCTGGGCTTACTTCTCTTAAAATATAGATTAAGGAAATGCAACCCTACGTTTATAACGTTTGTAGAGTTAGAGAAATCTTTTGATAATGTTGACAAATACAGTCTTTGAAATTCTGAAGATAGCAGGAACACAACACAGGAAGCGAAAAGCTATATACAGCTTGTACAGAAACTAGATTGCAGTTACAAGCGTCGAAGGGCGTGAAAGGGAAGCTCTGGTTGAGAAAGGAGTGGGACTGAATTGTAGCTTATCGCCGATGTTATTCAGTCTGCACATTGATCAAATAGTAAAGGACACCAAGTAGAAATTAAACTTCAAGAAGTAGGAACAAAAACTTCGAAGTTTGCTGATGACATTGTCATTGTGCCAAAGGCAAGGAAACACTTATAAAGAGCGGTTGAATGGTATGCCCAGTGGTTGGTTGGTTGGTTGGTTGGTTGGTTGGTTGTTTACAGGCGGGAGAAGGTACCAAACTACGAGGTCATCGGTCCCTTGTTCCTAATGAAACACTGCCCCAAGTGTGAGAATAAAACGGACGAAACATGTAACACAAAACGGGAAGAAAGGAAAAGCCACAAGAACGAAGGGAAGGCAACGAACACTAAAAGAAACGAAAGAGGACAAGAAAAGAACAGAGAGACGCTAGAAACAGAATAGAGTAAGACATGAAAGCAGATTACAGTGGCTGGCTAACCATGAGAATAAAAAGGGAAAGCCAGCCACTCTGCAACACATTAAAACCTCCACCCTAAAAGCACTAAGGTGGAGGACACAGAGGGACAAAGGACATGCACTAAAACCTACATAAAACAAGTCTCACGGATAAAACGTAAAACTAAAGCTGCTGTGGAGGCATTGTCGCCCAGCACCGAAGTCAGGGTGCGGGGAAAGTTAAAAGTCTGCCGCACAGTGGCTAAAAGTGGGCAGTCCAGCAAGAGGTGGATGACTGTCATTTGGGAGCCACAGCGACACTGAGGTGGGTCCTCGCGACGGAGGAGGTAACCATGCGTTAGCCACGTGTGGCCATTGCGGAGCCGTCAGAGGACAACTGATTCCCTGCGAGAGGCCTGCATGGAAGACTTCCACACATTCATAGTGTCCTTAATGACACGCAATTTGTTGTGTGTGCTGTTATGCCATTCCGTCTCCCAAAGCCGGAAAACCCTGCGATGTAAGACAGAACGCAGGTCAGCTTCGGAGATGCCTATCTCCGGAAGCGGTTTCCACGTTGACTGTTTGGCCAGCCTTTCGGCAACTTCATTGTCAGGGTTCCGACATGTCCACAAACACTACGGAATGGTGGGACTCTTCCGGGGCATAGATGGACTCCTGAATGGACGCTACTAGAGAGTGCCGAGGGTAGCACTGGTCGATAGCTTGTAGGCTGCTCAATGAGTCAGTACACAGGAGAAATGACTAGCCAGGGCATGAGCGGATGTGCTCAAGAGCAAGAGATATGACCGCCAGCTCTGCAGTGAAAACACTGCAGCCAACTGGCAAGGATTGCTCCTCAGTATATCCTCCGTGAACATATGCGAAGCCTACGTGACCATCAGCCATTGAGCCGTCGGTGTAAACCGCTTTAGAGTCCCGGAACACGTCAAGAATCGAGAGGAAATGACAGCGGAGAGTGGCGGGGTTAACACAGTCCTTAGGGCCATGCGAAAGGTCCAGGCGAAGCTCCGGCGAGGCGTACACCACGGAAGCGTACGTGAACAGACAGCAAGTAGAGGTGGTAAAGGGAAGGACTCCACTTTGGAGAGAAGGGACCACACGTGAACTGCAATCGTTAGCCCCGATCTGGGCCAACGATGCTGGAGATGGACTGCCGCGGGCGGGAGAAGGAGACGGTAATTCGGATGCTCAGGGGGACTATGATTGTTTGCTGCCTACCTGGCGAGCAGTCGCGCACGTCTCATGTGCAGTGGCGGGACATCAGCCTCCACCAGTGCGATGGTCACCGGACTCGTTCTAAAAGCTCCTGTCGCTAATCGAACCCCACAGTGATGCACAGGGCCGAGTAAATGCAATGCTGAAGGTGCTGCCAAACCATAAACCGCTCTCCCATAGTCAATTCGAAACTGGACAAAGGCTCTGTAGTGCTGCAGCAGAGTCGAGCGATCTGCACCCCATTTGATGTTGCTCAGGCAACGGAGGGCATTAAGGTGCTGCCAAGTCAATCCAACGTCGAAAACCGGTTCTAGGAATTGATATGTCTTCATTACAGTGAGTGGATCGAAGTGCACGACACACGACTTTGCGGCTGAAAACTGGAAGACGTGGGCTAGAGCCCATGACTGCGCTTTGTGGATAGCTCCCTGGAGGTGCCGCTCAGGAACAACAGTACTGGAGCAGTAGTACAACATGCAGAGGTCGTCTGCATACAGAGAAGGTGATACGGAGGGCCCGACAGCTGCCGCTAGACGGTTAATGGCCACTAAAAATAGAGACACACTCAATACAGAGCCCTGCAGGACCCCATTCTCCTGGATATGTACGGATTATGGGAGTCACCGACTTGGACACGGGAAGTACGGAGCGACAGGACGTTTTGGATAAAAATTGGGAATGGTCAATGCAGACCCCACTCATACAATGTGGCAAGGATATGATGTCGCCAAGTCGTGTCATATGCAATCTGGTGTTGCCATCTGGAAAAGGCTGTTCGGATGGCAGTCTCGATGGACACAAGATTATCAGTGGTAGAGCGACTTTGACGGGAGCTGCCCTCACATGGAGCCAACACGCCACTTGACTCCAGGACCCAATCCAACCGCCGACATAGCACACGTTCCAGCTGCTTACAAAGAACTTTGGTGAGGCTGATGGGCCCAGTATTTAAGAGGCAGAGGTCGAATTGCGACAGTAAAGTTTCGACATCTCTGCCTCGGCCAGTAAGTATGATACCACCCCATAAGTCGTTATGGGCATTAAAATCTCCCATAAGTAGGAAAGGTTTAGGGAGATGATCAATGAGTGCAGCTAATAATTTCAGGGATATTGTACCATCTGGAGAAAGATATACATTGCAGACAGTTATCTCCTGTGTCGTCCTTATTCTGACAGCCACAGCTTCAAGAGGGATTTGAAGGGGTACATGTTCACTACAGACCGAGCTTAGGACATAAACGCAAACTCCACCGGACACTCGACTATAGTCTTTACAGTTCCTGTAATAACCGTTACATCCGTGAAGGGTAGGGATCTGCATTGCTGGGAACCAACTTTCTTGGAGTGCAATGCAGATAGCAGATGTAAAGCTTAACAGTTGCCGCAACTCAGCCAGGAGATGGAAACTACCGCCGCAATTCCATTGGATGATGACATCGTGAGACTGGGAAGGCATGAAACATTCAATGCGGCAGTTAACGCCTCAGAGTCACCTGCTACCACCGATTTATTGCCCGAGCTGTCTTTGTCCATTGTGTACGAGGGTATGGCAAAATATAGGTCCTCAGTCGCCGAGCTAGTAGGTAGCAGTGGTGTGGGTGCCACCGTCTTAGGGGTTTTCTTTTTGGATTTCTCTCACTGCTCCTTGGGTTTCCCTGGCTGGGAGGACTTCACTGGCTCAGTCTCTGGGACTGAGGATGAGCATGAAGCCCTACGACCAGCTGCTTTTGGGCTCTTCAGCCACTGGCAGGTGTCGTCTTTCCCACTAGGAGAAATCTGGGAAGCGAGTGACCCAAGGGACCCCTCCCTAGCGAGAGAAGCCGAGGAAGACTTACGCTTCTCCGGCTTAGAAGTGGGGATGGACGCCCCAGATGGTCGGGGGGGGGGGGGAGGGGATGTTGCTCCCAAAGTAGGTTGTGCAGGAGCAAGAGGTAGGGAAATGCCCCCACCAACAAGGGGACAGGTGTAGTCTTCCCGCTCTGAGAGATGACCTGGGTTGGAGGAGCTCATGGTGCCAGAAATGTTGTAGCGCGGGCGTAAGACGATAAGCACAGGATGCAGGCATTCACATTTTCTCTTAGCCTCAGTGTAGGTCAGTCTGTCCAGGGTCTTTCACTCCATGATTTTCCTTTTTTTCTGGAGAATGCTGCAGTCAGGGGAGCAAGGCGAATGGTGCTTTCTGCAATTGACACAGATGAGAGGCAGGGCACATGGAGTATTGGGACGTGATGGGCACCCACAATCTCGGCATGTGACGCTGGAAGTACAATGGGAAGACATATGGCTGAATTTCCAATACTTAAAGCGCCACATCGGGGGAGGGATAAAGGGCTTTACATCACACTGGTGGCTCACAACCTTAACCTTCTCGGGCAATGTACCACTCTCAAAGGCAAAGATGCAGGCACCGGTAGCAACCCGATTTTTCTTCGGACCCCGGTGGACACGCCGGGCGAAATGTACACCTCGCCGCCTTAAACTGGCGCGCAGCTCATCGTCGGACTGCAAAAGGAGGTCTCTGTGAAATATGAACCACATTTAAGCTCTTATGGGGCGTGATGGTTACAGAAACATCCCTCAGCTTGTCACAAGCAAGTAACTCCTGTGACTGGGCAGAGGATGCTGTTTTGATCAAGATTGACCCAAATCTCATTTTGGACAAGCCCTCCACCTCCCCGAACTAGTCGTCTAAATGCTCAACAAAAAACTGAGGCTTTATCATCATGGAGGTTCCCTATCAGCTTTCAAACATACAAGGTACAGGGGCGAATAAGATCGTTAGCCTGACGTTCCTCCTGTGGTGTGGCCAGGGAGGGGAACGATTTGGGGTTGTACTTCTGTGCGTTGAATTGAGCTCGTGATCGCTTAGAGACTGCTGGTGTTTCACCACCAGCAAGAGATGGTGGACTACGCTTCATCATATATCCGCCCTGATGCCACCCACTTCGACCAGGAGCCCTCTCCATGGGCGCCAACCAGCCGCAGCAAAGGCCACCTGGCAGGATGGTCATTGCTGGGAGTCCCAATGCCCCAAGGGGATGGGCATGTACCCCTGGCAAACGTGGGGAGCTAACGGCGCAGGCAACAGTAGAGCGACCCCTGTGGGGTCAGGGGGCTACAACCAACAGGGTACATGGCGGGCTCACCACAATGGACTGGCTACCGTGCTGGATATCAGGTGCAAGGAAGTCCATGGTCATCAGCGACGCAGAAATCGACTCTGCATAGCGCATGCTGGAAATCTCATCCAGGAAGGTGTCCTCACGCAAGAGATGGAGAATGGGCAGGACTGCAATGCGACAATGAGAAAGTGGGATAAAGATCTCAATTCACCATGGACACGATGCACCTTGTAAGTCGCCCTTCCCCAATTGGTTCGCTCTTCGGGAAAATTTTGAAAAATGGAGGTCAAACCCTACAGGGGACCATCACAGAAAGGCCGAAATGTGTGAAACTCTTTTTAGTCGCCTCGTACGACAGGCAGGAATACCTCGGCCCTATTCAAACCCCCAGACTAGCAGGGGGGTACGGCCAGTGTCTTGAAAAGAAGTTGTAAGATGAATATCGACGAAAGTAAAACAAGTTCATAGAATATAGCCGAATTAAATCAGCTGATGCAGAAGGAATTAGATTAGGAAATGAGACTCTAAAGATGATCGACGCGTTGCTGTTTGGGCAGTAAAATAACTTGTGTTAGCCGAAATAGAGAAGAATAAAATGCATACAATTCAGGATACGAAAAGCATTTATGAGAAACTGGGATTTGTCAGCCACTGATATACACTATGTGATCAAATATATCGGGACACCCGCCAAAAAATACGTTTTTCATACTAAGTGCATTGTGCTGCGACCTACTGCCAGGTACTCGATATCAGCGCCCTCAGTAGTCACTAGACATCGTGATAGAGCAGAATGGGGTGCTCCGCAGAACTCACGGACTTCGAACGTGGCAAGGTGATTGGGTATCACTTGTGTCGTAAGTCTGTACGCTGGATTTCCATACTCCTAAACATCCCTAGGTCCAATATTTCCTATGCGATAGTGAAGTGGAAACGTTAAGGGACACGTACAGCACAAAAGCCTACAGGCCGACCTCGTCAGTTGACTGACAGAGACCGCCGACAGTTGAAGAGGTTCATAATGTGTAAAAGGCAGACACATCTATGCAGACCATCACACAGGAATTCCAAACTGCGTCAAGATCCGCTGCAAGTACTATGACAGCTAGGCGGGAAGTGAGAAAACTTGGATGTCATGGTCGAGCGGCTGCTCATAAATCACACATCACTCCGGTAAATGCCGCAAACGACACCTCGCTTGGTGTAAGAATCGTGAACATTGGACGAATAAAGAGTGGAAAAACGTTGTGTAGAGTGACTAATCACGGTACATAATGTGGCAATCCGATGGCAGGGTGTGGGTATGGTGAATGCCCGGTGAACGTCATCTGCCAGCGTGTGTAGTGCCAACAGTAAATTCGGAGGCGGTGTATTATGATATGGTCGTGTTTTTCATGGAGGGGCTTGCACCCCTTGTTATTTTGCGTGGCACTATCACAGCACAGGCCTACATTGATGCTTTAAGCACCTCCTTGCTTCCCACTGCTGAAGAGCAATTCGGAGATGGCGACTGCATCTTTGAACATGATCGAGCACCTGTTCACAACGCACGGTCTGTGGCGGAGTGGTTACACGACAATAACAGCCCTGTAATGGACTGGCCTGACGTGAATCCTATAGAACACCTTAGGGATGTTTTGGAACGCCGACTTCGTGCCTGGCCTCATCGACTGACATCGATACCTCTCCTCAGTGTAGCATTCCGTGAAGAATGGGCTCCCATTCCCCAAGAAACCTTCCAGCACCTAATTGAACGTGTCCTTACGATAGTGGAAGCTGTCATCAACGGTAAGGGTGAGCCAACACCATACTGAATTCCAGCATTGCCGTCGGAGGGCATCAAGAAAGTTTTAAGTCATTTTCAGCCAGGTGTCCGGATACTTTTGATCACATAGTGTAAACGTAAGTGTTAAAGAGTCTTTTCCGAAGGTACTTGTATGTAGTGTACCCTAGCGTGGTTGGTAAGGGTGTCAGACGAGTAGAAAATGGAATCTCTTCGAAACGCGGTTCTACAGAAGAACGCTTAAGATTACATGGATAGTCTGAATAAGTCATGTGGAACTGCTGTAACGAACTGTGGAAAACATAAATTTATGTCACTGCTCGACTAAAATAAGGGATTGATTGATGGAACACGTCTGGAGACATCAAGTAATGGAAGGACAGGTGCAGAGTACGAACTGTAGGTGGAGACCAGCATACGAATACAAGAATACAATAAGCAGTTTCAAGCGGATGTAGGTTCCAGTAGTAATGCGGAGACGAGGAGGCTTGCTCAGGTTACAGCAGCGCGGAAAACTGCGTCAGATCAGTCTCCGGACTAAAGACTACAACAAGAAATAACGTAATTATGTAGGTGTCGATTTAGGCTCAAGCACGCTTGCAGACATGACGAAGAGCGACTCGTGGGGTAAGACCCACAGCTGATCCGGTCTCGTCATGCGGGCTGCTCAGCTGGGAAAACCCGGGTCGTAATTGGCCGCGGTGCCCGGCCGGCTCGACCTTCAGCTGCGGCAAACACTCTGCCCCGTGCCGCCGAGTAGCACACTGCCGCACCTCCCTCAGCTTTCACTCTGCTCTACCCCGTGGGCCGAAATCCTCTTTACAACTCCAAACATGGCCAGACACAAAATCTGAGCTTAACCTGACGTAACGCGCGAGCCGAAAGTACAGAGCGCTCGTGAGTTTGATCGAAAGCCCGGACATTCGGCGTAATGAGCCCCTCTGCAAACACGCAAAGAAACATGCGCCTTTTGCCTCTAGTGTTACAGACCTGGAGCAGACAATTACTGTGGCGAGGCGGAGCCGAAACCGAGTCAGTGGTATTAAGGTACCTACGTACTGTTGAAAACAGCACGATGTATAAACAGCTCAGTGAGATTCTCAGGAGGCTGGCACACGGCTTTTTGGTCCTATGTGTCGCTGTGTGGCTTGAATCCCCGGGTTCGATTTATTTATTGCCGAGAATACAAAATTAATAGGACCACGAGATGACAGCTCTTAGTAAGAGATGTTTTGGTCCACTAAAAGTGCTGAGCATTGTTTTACCACCACGTAACATTCCTCCCCGAGCACTTCCAGTTCAAAGATGATCTGCATTCTGCGAAGAAGGGACTGTCTGAGCTGGCGTGTCGGCTTCTTGACGCGGTCTGCTCGCATCGTCCGTTTCATTCCGGGCCATACGTTTTCTAGTCTTGACACGGAAGGGTATGAGTCGCGGAGACTAACACCGTTCTGCCTGTAAATTATTTCTGCGTCAGCTCTGACGTGTGCACTGAACACTGGCCTGCTAGATCGGATTTCTATGGAACCAAGACGTTACACATAATACGCGGATATTGGGAAGCCCGTTACCTACTGTGGCACAAGAAATTATTCCGAATCCTTCCAGCTCGCAGTGGAGCAAGCGACCCCCAAATGTGGCTTGCCGTGTAGCCGGCAGTTGGCAGTCTCTTTTTCTTCCTCGCATTGCAGCAGCAGTCGCTGGCCGCCGGGTCAAGGAGCTTGCCTGCGGCCGCACCTACCGCCTACAATCCGCCAGGGCCCGGTTACACAACACCAGTCGCTGACCTGGCAGTGGCCAGGTACGGCACCCATGTACTGCTGTACTGATGTACTGTGTTAACAGCAGCTCGCCTCCCCTCGCCTCGCCGCATAAACTCGAGGGGCTGGCGTGAAAGTAGACGGCTACCGTACGTGTGTACCTGCGTCTTCTCAGTACCAATGTCTCATGCAATGTTGTCGCAAAACACACTACTGTTCACAGTGTAATAAAAGCTGTTACCAAAAAACTTTGCGCTTAAATACTTGAGCTGGAGGTACTGGAAATAAAAAACGGAACGATTTGAGTCAGGAAATGGATGCAGACGAAAGATGCAGCGTATTCGATATTTAAAGTGATCAAAAGGATCCGGACACCTGGCTGGAAATGACTTACAAGTTCGTGGCGACCTCCACAAGTAAACCTGGAATTCAATATGGTGTTGACCCACCCTAAGCCTTGATGACATCTTCCACTCTCGCAGGCATATGTTCAATGAGGTGCTGGAAGGTTTCCTGGGGAATCGCAGCCCATCCTTCACGGAGTGCTGCGCTGAGGAGAGGTATCGACGTCGGTCGGCGAGACCTGGCACGAAGTCGGCGTTTCGAAACATCCCAGAGGTGTTCTATTTGATTCAGGTCAGGATTCTGTGCAGGCCATTTCCTTACAGAAATGTTATTATCATGTAACGACTCCGTCACAGGCCGTGCTTTACTAACCGAGCGAGGTGGCGCAGTGGTTAGCACACTGGACTCGCATTCGGTAGGACGACGGTTCAATCCCGTCTCCGGCCATCCTGATTTAGGTTTTCCGTGATTTCCCTAAATCGTTTCAGGAAAATTCCGGGATGGTTCCTTTGAAAGGGCACGGCCGATTTCCTTCCCAATCCTTCCTTAACCCGAGCTTGTGCTCCGTCTCTAATGACCTCGTTGTCGACGGGACGTTAAACACTAACCACCACCACCACCACCGTGCTTTACGAACAGGTGCTCGATCGTGTTGAAAGATGCAATCGCCATCCCCCAATTCCTCTTCCACAGTGGGAAGTACGAAGGTGTTTAAAACATCAATGTAGGCCTGAGCTGTGATAGTGCTACGCAAAACAAGGGGTGCAAGCTCCCTCCATTAGAAACACAACCTTACCAGAACACCACCGCCTCCGAATTTACTGCTGGCACTACGCACGCTGGCAGATGACGTTCACCGGGCATTCACCATGCCCACACCCTGCCATCGGATCCCCACGTTGTGTACCGTGATTCGTCATTCCACACAAAGTTTTTCCACTTTTCAACCGCCCAATGTTTACGCTCCTTACACCTGGCGAGGCGACGTTTGGCATTTACAGGCGTGATGTGTGGCTTATGAGCTGCCTCTCGACCATGAAATCCAGGTTTCCGCACCTCACGCCTAACTGTCGTAGTAATTGGTTCCAATGGCTCTGAGCACTATGCGACTCAACTTCTGAGGTCATCAGTCGCCGGAACTAAGAACTAATTAAACCCTACTAAGGACATGACACACATCCATGTTCGACGCAGGATTCGACCCTGCCACAGTAGCGGTCGGTCGGCTCCAGACTGTAGCGCCTAGAACCGCACGGCCACTCTGTCCGGCGTCATACTAATTGCAATGGATCCTGATGCACTTTGGAATTCCTGTGTGATGCTCTGGATACATGTCTGTCTATTACACAATACGACATTCTTCAAATATAGGCGGTCTCTGTCAGTCAACAGACGAGGTCGGCCTGTAGGCTTTTGTGTTGTACCTGTTCCTTAACGTTTCCACTTCACTGTCACATCGGAAGCAGTGGACCTAGGGATGTTTTGGGATGTTGAAATGTCGTGTACAGACGTATGACACAAGTGACACCCAATCACCTGACCACGTTGGAAGTCCGTGAATTCCGCGGAGCGTCCCATTCTGCCCTAAAATTGTACAAATGGCTCTGAATACTATGGGTCTTAACATCTGAGGTCATCATAGAACTACATAAACCTAACTAACCTAAGGACAGCACACACATCCATGCCCGAGGCAGTATACGAACCTGCGACCGTAGCAGTCGCGCGGTTCCAGACTGAAGCGCCTAGAACCGCTAGGGCCACTACGGCCAGCCCCATTCTCGGGACCTTTGCCTTTCGCGACCAACTGAAATACCCAAGCACGACTCACGACCCGTTCTCACAGCTTCAATTCTGCCTTTACTTTCCAAAGTAAACAGAAGCTCTTCTGCGAACCTTGCACAACTAACACTCCTGGAAGAAAGGATATTGCGGGGACATGGCTTAGCCACAGCGTGGGGGATGTTACCAGAATGAGATTTTCACTCTGCAGCGGAGTGTGCGCTGATATGAAACTTCCTGGCAGATTAAACCTGTGTGTCGGACCGAGTCTCTAACTAGGGACCTTTGCCTTTCGCGGGCGCACAGTTTTAATCTGCCAGGAAGTTTCATATTAGCGCACACTCTGCTGCAGAGTGAAAATCTCATTCTGCTACCTTTGTGATTACAGCTCACGACGTTACTAACTTGCCTGGCTGAGACTTCGTCATAGTTTACACTGTCTGAAGAGTGCACCTACAAATATCATTATCTGTTGTTTAACTGTGGCAAATTGCATCAAAACTACACGCTACTGATTATGCTGTTGAATTTTAACTGTATACTTTCACAGCACACAAGTAACAACACTAGCAACATGAAGTAAAGGAAGCATTTATCTACAGATACGCTGGCCGGGGTGGCCGAGCGGTTCTAGGCGCTACATTATGGAACCGCCAGACCCCTACGGTCGCAGGTTCGAATCCTGCCTCGGGCATGGATGTGTGTGATGTCCTTATGTTAGCTAGGTTTAAGTAGTTGTAAGTTCTAGGGGACTGATGACCTCAGAAGTCCCATAGCGCTCAGAGCCATTTGAACCATCTACAGGTACGTGTTTTATTATTAAAAAATCGTAGCTAAGAGAAGCGATTTCGAGATGACCTCGTTTTCTTGGTGCTTCGAAACAGCTGACATTCATACCACGTACTGTTTGATAAAACGCACCGAATGAAGAATAGCATCTGGCATACACAATGATGAACACGCCGTGCAGTTCATGATAACCTGTTTGGAGAACGTCTAGGAGCTCGCTAAAGTGAAGAAGTTATGAGTACTCTAGGAATCTGATGGGCTTTTGTTAAAGTTTCGAGAACATACCTTCACCGAATAGTGAAGCAGTATATTGCTCCCTCCTACGTATATCTCGCGAAGAGACCATGAGAATAAAATCAGAGAAATTAGAGCCCACACAGAAGCACACCGACAATCCTTCTTTCCACGAACAATACGAGACTGGAATAGAAGGGAGAACCGATAGAGGTACTCAGAGTACCCTCCGCCACACACCGTCAGGTGGCTTGCGGAGTATGGATGTAGATGTAGACCGAGCACGTGGGATTAGGTAAACAGCAAAAGTGTGCAAAGAGTCAGGCATCCCCTCTCCATCTAAGTGGAGCAGGAAGAAACATCAGTAGACGGTATAGTAACAAGTACACTCTGGCACACATTCAAGATGGCAGAACATTATCTTGGTCCTTAAATGAACTATTAGGCACATTCGGTAATGATGCTTTGGAGAAACACATTGCTTTGTATTGAAACTGGAGTTTGTGTGCGGTGTTCTGTCCAGTAGGCACCGTCACCGTAACGAGACACAGACGAGTTATCGGCCGAAGGTCAGAGGCGACGCTTCCTTATCGTCTCGACCACTTCTGTGACGGACAGCTGATATCGGCAGTCTTAAATTACCTTACCCGGAGGTCACGCTTCACAGGACGTCATGATAGGAAGTTACATAGACAGCTAACAGGGTAATCGACTGGACCCGGGGGATTTTCCATGTGTTAAAAGAAACTGATGGACGTTACGGGACGCCGCTGCTGGTGAGACGATCCGTGTGCCTCGTAGCGGGTGAACAGGGCCGTGCTGCCGACAGCCGCGAGGGAACGAGGTAACCGCCAGTCCGTAGCCTCGTGGGCGTCGATGGAGGAAAAAAAAAGTGTTTGCTCTGATACGTACGGGTCTCTGTAAGGATCTCAGCACCCACCTTGGCTTCAATTACAGTTAATTTAAAGTGATTCGTTTGTAATTACCATCTGTCTATGATAGCCCGGATTTTAAGAGGCGCATTAGGCCTAGGATAATCCTTTCGAGACAATATACACACATCAAAAAAGTTTTGCATCACCCCGGTTCCCAGAACCCCTGAAGATAGACGTTGACTGTGGATATTGTATCACAGACACTGTCTCTTTGTTCAGAGATGTCACTAAATCCGTCCAAAGTAACAACCATGCATGAGCAGCAGGGGTCCGAAAGCCGATCAGTTCCAGTCATTCCACCAGTATGGAGGTACACGGATCGTATTGTCTGTAGTTCAGCCATGCCTGGCCGGACAGTACCGTGATTCGATCGCGTCCGCATTGTTACTTTTTGCCAGGAAGGACTCTCAACAAGGGAAGTGTCCAGGCGTCTCTGATTAAACCAAAGTGACGTCGTTCAACATGGAACAGATACAGAAAGACAGGAACTGTCGATGACTTGCTTCGCTCAGGCCGCCCAAGGGCTACTACTGCAGTGGATGACCGCTACCTATGGATTATGGCTCGGAGGAACCTTGGCAGCGCCGGCCGGTGTGGCCAAGCGGTTCTAGGCGCTTCAGTCTGGAACCGCGCGACCGCTACGGTAGCAGGTTCGAATTCTGCCTCGGGCATGGATGTGTGTGATGTTCTTACGTTAGTTAGATTTAAGCAGTTCTAAGTTCTAGGGGACAGATGACCTCAGTCCCATAGTGCTCAGAGCCATCTGAACCATTTTTGAACCCTGGCAGCAACGCCACCATTTTGAATAATGCTTTTCGTGCAGCCACAGAATGGCTTGTTACGACTCAAGCTGTGAGCATTTGGCTGAATGATGCGAAACTTCGCTCCCGACGTCCATGGCGAGGTTAACTTCGCAACCATGACACCATCCAGCGCGATACAGATGGGCCCAAAAACATGCCGAATGGATCGCTCAGGATTGGCATCACGTTCTCTTCACCCATGACTGTCGCATATGCCTTCAACGAGACAATCGTCAGAGACGTGTTTGGAGGCAACCCGGTCAGGCTGAACGCCAGCGAGTGCAGCAAGGTGGAGGTTGCCTGCTGTTTTGGGGTGGCATTATGTGGTGAAGATGTATGCCGCTGGTGGTCATGGAAGGGGCTGTAAAGGCTGTACGATACGTGAATGCCATCCTCCGACCGATAGTGCAACCATATCGGCAGCATATTGGCGAGGCATTCGTCTTCATGGACGACAATTCGCGCCCCCATCGTGCACAACTTGTGAATGACTTTCTTCAGGATAACGACATCGCTCGACTAGAGTGGCCAGTATGTTCTCTAGACATGAACCCTATCAAACATGCCTGGGATGGATTGAAAAGGGCTGTTTATGGAAGACATCGTCGTTCAGGACTGGGACAATCTGGACCAGCAGTGCCTTGATGAACTTGTGGATAGTATGCCACGAATACAGGCAGCTGCGCGAGCGCGCGCGCGCGTGCGCATGCGCGCGGGAGTGCGTGTGTGTGTGTGTGTGTGTGTGTGTGTGTGTGTGTGTGTGTGTGTGTGTGTGTGTTTTGTTTTTTGTTCTTAGCATAAGTTAGTTTAAGTAGTGTGTAAGTCTTAGGAGCGATAACCTCAGCAGTTTGGTCCCTTAGGTATTCACACACAATTGAACTTCTTTTTTTAAAATACAGGTGTGCATCAATGCAAGAGGATGTGCTACTGGATATTCAAATGGTTCAAATGGCTCTGAGCACTATGGGACTTCTGAGGTCATCAGTCTCCTAGAACTTAGAACTACTTAAACCTAACTTACCTACGGACATCACACACATCCATTCCCGAGGCAGGACTCGAACCTGCGACCGTAGCGGTGGCGCGTTTCCAGACTGAAGCGCCTAGAACCGCTCGGCCACTCCGGCTGGCTACTGGATATTAGAGGTACAGCAATCTGGTCCACCACCTCTGAAGATCTCACTGTATGGTGGGACAACATGCAATGTGTGGTTTTCAAGAGCAAAAAAAGGGGGGCGGAAATGGTTCATGCTGATCTCTATTCCAATTTTCTGTAAAGGTTCCGGAACTCTGGGAACTGAGGTGATGCAAAACCTTTTTTGATGCGTGTATTTATAATGTATTTAATCTGTGTTGACTGATTCGCAGTTGAGACTTCCGTGGTGTTCTGATGGACTGATATGATGACCTGCAAGTCAGTTTAAAGTCTGAATGGAGTACAATCGTCGTCGTGGAGATTGGCTCGCCTGGATTACTACAATTAGATAACGGTTATTAAGGGGATAATATTATTCGTTCCTCAAATTCGTGTGTGACCTCTGCTTAGGGCGATAACCTGTGCTCTGTGCGGCTAGGAGTAGGCATTAAGAGTGATTTAAAATGGAATGGTCACATAAAGTTGAAAGGAAATGAAATGTCGTGTGACTAGGGCCTCCCGTCGCATAGACCGTTCGCCTGGTGCAAGTCTTTCGATTTGACGCCACTTCGGCGACTTGCGCGTTGATGGGGACGAAATGATAAGGACAACACAACACCCAGACCCAGAGTGAAGAAAATCTCCGATTAGGATTGACAGTCTGTCACGCTGACCACTCAGCTTTCGGGGCTTGATAAAGTTGATCGTCGGTAAAGCATATGCCAGACTGAGATTCATTGAATGAATCCTAAGGAAATGCAATCCGAAAACGAAGGATGTCGGTTACAGTACACTTGTTCGCCCACTGCTTGAGTATTGCTCACCGGTGTGGGATCCGTGCCAGATAGGTTTGATAGAAGAGATAGAGAAGATCCAACGGAGAGCAGCGCGCTTCGTTACAGGATCATTTAGTAATCGCGAAAGCGTTACGGAGATGATAGATAAACTCCAGTGGAAGACTCTGCAGGAGAGACGCTCAGTAGCTCGGTACGGGCTTTTGTTGAAGTTTGGAGATATATCTTCACCGAGGAGTCAAGCAGTATATTGCTCCCTCCTACGTATATCTCGCGAAGAGACCATGAGGATAAAATCAGGGAGATTAGAGCCCACACAGAGGCGTACCGACAATCTTTCTTTCCACGAACAATACGAGACTGGAACAGAAGAGAGAACCGATAGAGGTACTCAGAGTACCCTCCGCCACACACCGTCAGGTGGCTTGAGGAGTATGGATGTAGATGTAGGTTTCTGCGGGCGCAGTTGGTCGAATATAAGAGGTCTGTCACACTTCTGTTTATTGATACTCTCTTGATAGGTGTCATTTGAGCATTAATCGAATGTATAATAATGTGTGCTGTTACATGTGAGCGAGCAACGATGTTGTAAGCTGTATTGCAGGATTAGGTTATTATCTTTGGCGTGTGCGTAGGCGCAGCAGCAGATAGTGGTTAGAAGTGCTAAAAGTGACGAAGCAGTTATGTTTTAAATATAAGTGTCAATTTATCGATGTATTTAATTGAGATGTTTATGTAATGGTAATAGATCTGAGAAGGAGGAAGTGTAATGGAACCTTTTATTTACGTGAATAGGAATTATAACGTAATTTTGTTGAAGTCACTATTATTATTGAAGCGCCGTTTTTGGATAAATTCTGGTGCCCGATTCCACTCGTCGGCTTTGAACAATGACGTCATACCTAAGGCAGAGACACTACGCATAGGCAATATATGAATGCAACGGATATACTCGTAAACAAACGAATGTAGCATACGATAAAATTACAATCACAGTCACACAGTTCTTTACTTGGTCATGAATCATATCGAAACGAGCTCATGATAACGAAAATAATTAAGAACAAGAATTAAAAACAAATTTTCAGGTCTGGTTAGAAGTATTCTCGTAATTTATGCGATTAGAAAACCACAGAGAACCTTTAAATTTCATTACAGTAAAGAGCATGGTGAAGTCATACTGTTATGAAATAGCGTTAAATTTGTATTAATTATTGAATGTAACGGGAGAAGTGCAGGAAAGTGGGAGTTTTGAGCGGGAGACACTAAAATGTGTCAGAAATACGGAAAAATTAATTTACAACAAATACGATAAAGTAGCGTAAAATGGGGAAAAACCGACACACTGAATTCTTAAACAAAAGCCAGTACACTGACAAACGAATATCTGCAAAACATAGGGAATACCGGAATCCATAACTAGAATGATGTAGGTAAATTCCAGTTACAGATTCCAAGCGCTGCATGATTCATATGTAAATTATTTTTGAAGTTGTACACACTGAAACGTAATAGCATTTCTACATTTGTAATTGCTCTCTAAAACTAGTGCGGTGTATATCAAAAATTGGAATTGGCAACTATAACTGACCTTCTATATATTTATTGATTCCAATATTAGTAACTTTTTTGCAGTAGTTCAGAGAGCAATAACAAGTGCAGAAATCAAATGCCTATGTTTTAGTGCCCATACGTGCTGAAAAAACGGTCTAATTAGTGAATCATCGAATGGCTGTAAACGGTAACTAGAACTGACTTATCTAGGAGGTCAAATCTAGCAACCGATGCGAACTTTTCAATGGTTCACAGTTTTGGACATTTTTGCAGTAAATCTGTGGACTATGTTTTTGTAGGATTTCTAGATTTCTTATTGAGCTCAGAACTACTACGAAAAAACTAATAAATGTTGCAGGTACAGCTTCCAAAATTTTCTCTTTTTCATTGTGATGAAGATAGTAATCCCATATGCAGGAATCATGTAAAACTTTGGTGCACAAACTTGGTAAAACTGTGTAAATAACGAACCATGGAATGGTTGGAATCGGTAACTAGAATTAACCTGTTTAGGCCTGCTCCAGATACCGATTACGGTATTTGTTAGACGCTACTTTATGTCAATTTTCTTTACTTGCGCACTCGTCCGTTAGATTTAACAATTAGTATTAAAAATTAACGCTGATCCATAATATTATTACTTCATCATGCGCTATACTGTACTGGATTTAAAGAATCTCCGTGCTTTTCTTACTCGTATAAATTACGATAATAATTTATTTCAGGCATGGGGTCTAGTTTAGCAGAGGATACAACCCTTCGGCTTTACCAATGACGTCAGAATTGGCCAGAGAGCATGTATTACAAAGATGAAAGAGCTGAGAAAAACGTTCAGAAACAAAGGAATGCAAGAGAGAAAAACTGTACTTCACATATATAAGGGCCAGTAGTATTTTCGCGTTAACGATATCTCCTGTTTGTATCATAGTATTTCTCCGCAAAATACGATGGAAAGAAATGAATAAAATATATTACTAGCAAGGAATACATCACGTTACATGTATGTCAGTTGTATCTCGAACTCTTTCGAACTATATTGCTTAAGTGCAGTACGGGATACAAGTTCAGCGTACGTCGATTTCTTAGCTTCAACTAGCATTGCTGTCATGTTTTTCACTTGAACTATGTATCCTCTGCTTCACCGATACAAATTAAAAGCTCATTCGAAGTGTGTTGCTTAAGTACAGAACGGAATACGAGTTTGTCGTAAGTCGATTTCTTCGTTTTCACTAACATTCCTGTTCTTCGCTTGAACGATGTATCCTCCGCTTCGCCGTCCGCGGTGGCCGAGCGGTTCTAGGCGCTCCAGTCCGGAGCCGCGCTGCTGCTCCGGTCGCAGGTTCGAATCCTGCCTCGGGCATGGGTGTTGTATGATGTCCTTAGTTTAGTTAGGTTTAAGAAGTTCTAAGGTCTAGGGGACTGATGACCACAGCAGTTGAGTCCCATAGTGCTCACAGCCATTTGAACCATTTATCCTCCACTTCAGTAAACCCTAAGTGGAACACGGGATACAAATTGTAGATGTGTTGTTTATTTCGTCTCCGCTATTACTAATAGTCTTTTCTTACGTACATAACAGTTTTACTGACGACAGAAGGAACTACGTATATAAAATATGTATACCAGACTTCCGTTGACCTCTATATATGAACACTGGCAACGAAAAAGTGGAAATAGACGTACGTTATATTTTCAACCTGTACCTCAATTGAACTACTCGGAGACAAGATGACGACACATGTACAATTTGTATCCCGTACTTTACTATGGGGTACAGTTTTCTTGTTGCCGTGGACGCTAATAGTATCCCATTCGTTACTTGAGCTATATAGCTATACGCAACATTTGTATCTTGCTCGTCAATTGACATATATAGTGTCGGTGTAAAGGCGAAGTGAAGGACGGGATAAAAATTTTAGTTGTGTCGGGGGTTTCGCCTGTAATATGGCAAGTACACATTCGAAAATGTCGTACTCATACTAGTGCTGGGAAACGAAAGAAGATCGACAGCTGAGAAATTTCTATTACGTACTTCACAACACGAAAATAAAACAGTGAAATATGTCAAAATATACAGTGAAGGTAGCAAATGGAAAAGTGAACTTACCACACGGAAATATCGAGGAATAACCGAAACTCGGCTAGACAGGCAGTAACGGAAATTACATACCCACAAAGAGACAAATCCACTCCTATAATGAAAATAAGCCACTAAATATTGTTCTACAATAACAAACTAATACTCCAAATTACCTCAATATAATTATGAATTATTATTTTAATGTACCATGATAGCGCTTATCCGGAGCACAGAACTGTTTTATTATCTATGCCTCGAAGTGAAGACATTACTATCTATGACTAATGTATGACGTCATTGGTCAAAGCCGACGGGTTGTATCCCCTGCTTCACTAGACCCCAGGCATGTATACTTGTCTTTTCCTGTTCTTATTTTTTTTCGTTACCTTTAATTCTCGTCGGTATAATTGTGACTAAGCAATTAATCACGTGAACAGTGTAATTTTATCGTATGCCACATTCGTTTGTTTACGAATATGATCAGTTGCTTTCAAAGACTGCCTCTATGTAGCGTCTCTGCCTTAGGTGTGACGTCATTGCTCAAAGCCGACGAGTGGAATCGGGTACTAGATTTGACTCCCGTTTTGCACCTACCTTTCTCTTACAATTTTTAATTGATCAAGGATTCTTCGCAACTAGAAAAGAAACCAAGTGTGTTCCGAAAATACTTCGATTTGCAACTAACAGAGAACTCATTGCACTTCACGATTGTCTCTGTGTAGATACAGTAATTTGCGGCTTTAGCATAGCGGCACGCAAGACAGACCAGTACTGCAACACGTTATACAGATTTACGCAGAATAGAGGCAAGGACTAAATATTTTGATGCTTTTTTTAGTCAGTCAGGGCCAACTTATGTCATTCAGAGACATATTTTTCTGTGTTGTGTATGAGTTTTAGCTCTGGGATCAGTTTTGCACAATTAATTATCGTAGCTTTTATGTCACCGTTCATTATTCGGATAGTTTATACTGTTCAAAATTCTTTCAGTCCGATTTTCACTTTATCAGTATTAAACGATTGCCTTCTCATTACGACAGTTCGATTTTCTATTACGATTCATTATTACCTCTGTACAGTTCTTATTATTCAAAACAGAGTACGTTAGTAATATTTTTATTATTTAAAGAGAACTTTCACTCTGTATCAGCAGTTCTTGCAGAGATACCGTTTCTGCAATAAAAATAGCTGTTTCTAATAACACGGTTCGAGGTAAGTCAAGTAAAACGGTGCTCCAACGAGAACTAATATTTCGTTCCTTGGAACGCTGACCATACTTACATTATTTTTCGGACTCCTGGGACTGGAACTGACCCTGGAGTGAACGTAAGGACGTTATAATGGCGGTGAGTTCAAGTCCTTCCGGTTTTGAGTCGCCGCGCGGGATTAGCCGAGCGGTCAGAGGCGCTGCTGTCATGAACTGTGCGGCTGGTCCCGGCGGAGGTCCGAGCCCTCCCTCAGCCATGAGTGTGTGTTTGTCCTTAGGATAATTTAGGTTAAGTAGTGTGTAAGCTTAGGGACTGATGACCTTAGCAGTTAAGTCCCATAAGATTTCACGCACATTTGAACATGTTTTTGTTTTGTTTTGAGTCTTGTAACGATTTGTCGTCGAAAATAGATATAATCAGCAACCCACTTCACATTAAAAACTCGTGCAGCTGTTCGCCAAACTTACCTGTGTAAATTAGCTGAGGTATCAGATTACTATATCTAAACATGAACATCGAAAAACAAACCCCACGGAAAGACGAATAGTCCCTATACCTTTATAACATTATGTAAGTCTGCAGGCTTTCGTGGCCGTTGTCACTGAAGTTAAAATCTTCTGGGTTATTAGGCCGCGTCTGTTTCTTCTAAAATGTTCGACGTTTCGACCCCTCTGCTGGGATCTTTCTCAGGATCTTTTGATGTCCACTACTGCTAGAACACTGTCAGAGACGACTGTCGCGTCCATTTACAAAGGGGGAGTTTTCTGGCGTTCTTACTGGAGAAGTGATAGTATTGGTTGAAGTTCATATGGCTCCATTGGTGGGCCATAGTCATAGGCTAATACAGAAGCTCAATAAGAGAACTTGAATGCACCTCGTACTGGGACGTTAGCAAATAACGGTCTCACATCGAAGCTAACAAGAGTGTCACCTGCAGATATCCTCAGTATGCGTATAATTTCTAAAAAATGTTTCGAATCTTTTATGAAGGTATTTGTTTTACCAACTAGATGTCTCAGTTTGCCAGATAAGCGACGTGCTAAAAAAAAAAAAAAAAAAAAAAAAAAAAAAAAAAAAAAAAAAAAAAACGGCGAGTTAATATCCTGCTTATAAACCTCAAAGGAACCGATTCTGTGTGTATTTTCGGTAGTCTGTATATTCTGGGTGAAACAGGTATTCGAGATGTTAGATTCTTTGTAATAGAGATGTCCAGTCTGGAGTCTGATATCAGGTTTTTCACTTTTCCGAACGATTCTGTTCGTCGGATCGCTTTATAACGTGCGATACACAGGGTCAGCTAGTAGTTGTTCCATCCACAGCGTCCAAAACAACAGTAGCATTCCCCTTATCCGATTTTGTTACAACGATGCTTTCGTTTTTCATGAGTTCAATAAGAGAGTTCCTTTCCTGCGCCGATATGTTGTTTTTGGAGGTTTCGATTTCTGTAGAATTCTCGACACATCTTGTCTTACTTCTTCGGCCTGCACCTCCGGAAGACGAAACAATGATTCTTCGACGGCACTTACGATTTCTTCAAAAGGTATTCTCTTCGGTGTAGCTGCGAAATTCAGAGATTTGCCCAGAACTGAAACAGCTGCTTCATCGAGAGATTCACCACTACTCGCTTCGGATCCACAATTGCGTCTTCCTTCTGAAATGTAACCGCTAGCTTCTCGAACTCCTCTTTTTGTTTCATAGCACTGAAATCCGAAAACCTTGTTGAATGATCAAACGTTATTCTGTCCACTTTATCCCAGTCCTGGGGTGAGAGAGTTTCCGCCAGTGGAAAATGCACATCAATTAAAACGGAGCTAACATAATTCAAGTCTCTGCGAATTTGCTGGATTCTTTCACGGAGAAGTGCTTCGCTGGCCCTTTGGTAGATTCGCCTGGCTTTCACTGTCTGCACATGTTGGCTAATTCTGGAGAATTTGGGAATAACATCATTATAAGTGGACGCGACATTCGTCTATGACAGTGTTCTAGCAGAAGTGGACACCAAAACATCCTGAGGAAGATCCCAGCAGAGGGGTCGAAACGCCGAACATTTTAGAAGAAACATGACGCGGCCTAATAACCCAGAAGATTTTCGCTTCAGTTTGTAACATTACTTTCATGAGGCTAGAAGCTTATCAGATTTACCCGCGAAAGCTTCAAATGTACAGTAGGCTAGTTTAATTCTTGTACAGGTAAATGAGGGGTGAAATTATTGAAAAATCTACTGTCTTCTTTTTATAAGTAGAGACCTAGTACGATTTAAAGGATTGGGAAATTAAGGGCGCTGTTTTCAGAAAATCATACAAAACTTTTACACTTTAAATCATTTTTTGACATTGTGCATTAGACACACTGACTGGAAGAATGTACGTCCAAGGCAGAGTAAGTGACCAGCGAGGACGGTTTCTTGTCTCGATATATATTGCTCACAGACTGTTGCTAGAATTAAATGTGGGAAGGGTTGCGGGTGTGAGAAGTGGTTGACATTATGCTTACGAACGTAATTTAGTATGCCCGGTCGGTGGCAGCAGAAATGGGTCCCCATATACGATCGAACATTTTGTCAAACTTAACTACGTTTGTCAAACATTTCACCACGTACGATGCTGTTTGGCATACTTGTCAAGTACCGACCGTGTCTGACGTGTTTTTCGAGAAATTTTGGTTGACGGTGTAATATTATTGGACTCCACATACTTTGCATATGAGATATTTGTCGTGAAAGAAAAGGACAGCCAACGAGCTGTAGTTCGTAAAGATGCTAAGCATCGCAGCGCGAGGGTAAAGAGACGGAATATTTTTTTAATGTGCGCCTATACCAAAACGCGCGTACAGTGTTTAAATACTCTAAATAAATACTATGACCCGCTGGGCGCAGATATTTAAAATCATTGCCGCAGCGCTTGATAGCAAGGGGCTGCGAAACAGAAGAAAGAAAATCTATCTTTTGTAAAGAAATATTCTAGAGACTTCATTAACTCTTGCACTTTTGGTCGCCGACATGTTAAGACGTACTACATAGCATTGCTACAAGTTGTATTTTTACTTTGTGTAAAAAATATGTGAAACGACGAACAAACATTTCGGTAATTCGGGTGTGAATACAATGTACTTGCGCACACGCAAGGACATTTAATTTTAAGAAGGAACGGACTGACAAAGCAGCGATTATTGGACTGTGCTATTTACAAAAGAAATATCAGATGTAAGTCATGCAATTATTGTGTATTTGTCAATGTTTAGAAGGTTAATGCCAATTTGTTCAAAATATATTAATATTTTACGATGCATTAATTTTCTTCTTATTCTTTTCTTTCATTAACCAAAAGACCACTAATGTGTTCAATTTCCGATCTGTTAATCTTTCTCTTACGAAATTCCACTAATTTGCTTTCATTTCCATTTTTATATTCAAATAGGTGCCTTAGGTATTTTCATCGAAGATTCTAATTGCGTGAACGCAATCCGAGTCAAAAGGTCAATTATTCGCGTAATCAATCCGTACGACTCCTGAACACAATCGAGAACCCACGCATCGGTGATCACTTAATAACCTCTCTCTCTCTTTTTAAGTCGTACTAAAAAAACGGCCACACAGGATAGCCGTAAGTACGCAATCCAACATCAGGTTGCATTTTGTCAGTAAATATTACCAACCAACAGTTACAGTATCCTTACGCCAGAACAGGAAGTTTGACGAGACGGCGAAAGTTGTTTATTCTACACATGACATATACGCGGGATTGAATAAAATAAAAGAATAATTAATGGAAAATCTCTTATAAAGATGTGAAACAAATACTAACAAAGAGATAGAGGGGCTGACCAGTACTTACCTCAGCTCAGTACAGCCGACAGATACACAAAAAACAACCGAAAATTTAAGTTCCTAGCTTTCGGAATAAATGTTCCTTCGTCAGGGAGGAGAGAGGGGAAAGAAAGGGAAGAAGGGAAAGTGGATTTAGTTACTGACAACCCAGGTTATGAAGCAATAGGGAAAGGAAAACAGGGAGGGTAGCAAGGATGGAGGCATGGTTGTCAGAGGGAAGCCAAAGATATTCTACTGTAGGTACTGTGCCAGCTTCAAACCAAAGAGGATACATACAGAAGTAAAGAGGTATATAGTATAAAGATGTAGGATGAAAAGATGCATGAATGGCTAAAGAGGAAAGGGAAAGAGGAGAAGACTGAAGAGTAAATGGGAGTGAGGTTGTTTAACGTAGGTTCAGACCAGGGGGATGGCGGGATGAAAGGATGTGTTGGAGTGAAAGTTCAGAGGGACTGGTGTTGGGTGGGAGAAGCCAAATGGCACATACGGTGTAGCAGGTTCCTAGGTCCCTAGAATTATGCTCCGCTACTGGGTATTGGACATCTCCTAGGCGGACAGTTCGCCTGTGTCCGTCCATGCGCTCAGCCAGTTTAGTTGTTGTCATACCAAAGTAAAAGGCTGTGCAGTGCAGGCATGTCAGCTGGTACATGACATGTGTAGTTTCACACGTGGCCCTGCCTTGAATTGTGTATGTTTTACCAGTAGCGGGGCTGGAGTAGGTGGTTGTGGGGGGATGCATGGGGCAGGTTTTGCAGCGGGGTCGGTTACAGGGGTAGGAACCGCTGGGTAGAGAAGGTAGTCTGGAAATATTGTAGGGTTTAACAAGGATGTTACGGAGGTTAGGGGGCGACGAAAGGCAACTCTGGGTGGTGTGGAGAGAATTTTGTCAAGGGATGATCTCATTTCAGGGGTTGACTTGACGAAGTCATATTCCTGGCGGAGTAATTTATTGATGTATTCGAGGCCAGGATAATATTGGGTGACAAGGGGGATGCTTCTGTGTGGTCTGAGGGTAGGAACATTGTTGTTGGACGGGGAGGAATGTATTGCTCGGGAGATCTGTTTGTGGACAAGGTCTGTAGGATAGTTGCAGGAGAAGAAAGCAATGGTCAGGTTATTGGTGTAACTGTTGAGGAATTCGTCACTGGAGCAGATACGTTAGCCACGAATACCTAGGCTGTTGGGAAGGGAGCGTTTGATGTGGAATGGATGGCAGCTATCAAAGTGAAAGCACTGTTGTTTGTTTGTGGGTTTGATATGGACAGAGGTGTGGATGTGAGCTTCAACAAGATGAAGGTCAACATCCAGGAAGGTGGCTTGGGTTTTGGAGAAGGATCAGGTGAAATTCAGATTCGAAAAGGAGTTGAGGTTATGGAGGAAATTAAGGAGTGTTTCTTCACCATGAGTCCAGACCACAAAGATGTCATCTATAAACCTATACCAGGCCAGGGGAAGCAGCTGTTGGGTCTTCAGGAAAGCCTCCTCCATGCGCCGATGAAGAGGTTGGCATAGGACAGAGCCATCCTGGTTCCCATGGCAGTTCCCCTGATTTGTTTGTAGGTCTGGCCTTCAAAAGTGAAGTAATTATGGGTGAGGATGAAGTTGGCAAGTGTGATAAGGAACGAGGTTTTTGGAAGATCTTCAGGTGGGCGTTGGGAGAGGTAGTGCTCAAGGGCAGAGAGACCATGGGTGTGTGGGATGTTTGTGTAAAGGGATGTAGCATCTATGGTGACAAGAAAGGTTTCAGGTGGGAGAGGAGTGGGAATGGATTTGAGGCGTCCTAGGAAGTGGTTTGTGTCCTTGTTGTAGGATGGGAGTCTGCGGGTGATATGTTGGAGGTGTTGGTCTACCAGAGCTGAGATACGTTCTGTTGGGGCTTTGAAGCCTGCTACAATGGGACGGCCAGGATGGTTCTCTTTGTGGATTTTGGGTAATAGGTAGAAAGTAGGGGTACGTGGCTCAGGTGGAGTGAGTAAGTCTATGGAAGCCGTTGTGAGGCCTTGTGAGTGACCTTGGATTTTTAGGATTTTCTGCAGCTCAGTCTGGATGGAGGGAATGGGATCCTGCGTAACAGCTTTGTAGGTTGAGGTGTCGGAGAGTTGACGCAGTCCTTCTGCCACATACTCCACACGGACAAGTACCACATTTGTGGAGCCTTTATCCGCCGGGTGGATTACAATAGAGCGGTCTGTTTTAAGCTCCTTAATGGCATGGGATTCAGCTGGGGTGATGTTGGGGGTTGTGGGGATGTTCTTCAAGAAGGACTGGGAGGCAAAACTGGATGTGAGGAATTCCTGAAATGTCTGCAGCGGATGGTTTTGGGGGAGGGGAGGAGGATCCCTTTGAGAAGGCAGTCAGAACTGTTCTAGACAAGGTTCAACACTGGGACTAGTATTTGGGGGCTGTGTCTGGATACTGAAGTGATATTTCAAGTTGAGGTTCCGGGTGAATGAGAGGAGATCTTTAACCAGGGCAGTGTGGTTGAATTTACTCTTCAGTCTTCTCCTCTTTCCCTTTCCTCTTTAGCCATTCATGCATCTTTTCATCCTACATCTTTATACTATATACCTCTTTACTTCTGTATGCATCCTCTTTGGTTTGAAGCTGGCACAGTACCTACAGTAGAATATCTTTGGCTTCCCTCTGACAACCATGCCTCCATCCTTGCTACCCTCCCTGTTTTCCTTTCCCTGTTGCTTCATAACCTGGGTTGTGAGTAACTAAATCCACTTTCCCTTCTTCCCTTTCTTTCCCCTCTCTCCTCCCTGACGAAGGAACATTTATTCCGAAAGCTAGGAACTTAAATTTTCGGTTGTTTTTTGTGTATCTATCGGCTGTACTGAGCTGAGGTAAGTACTGGTCAGCCCCTCTATCTCTTTGTTAAAATAAATGAATCTAAGCTGTCAGGCTCTTGTACGGATGATGTGGGCTTTACGTTTCCACTTTGTAGTATTTTAATGAACTGTCGCTAGAGGACCAAATAGAAGAGATTTCGAATTGCTAGTTTTTGCCCATTCACATAAATTTGATGTAAAAAAAGAAAGAAAAGAAACCGGTATAGTATTGCCGTGGGCGGAGCTTGAGTAGTACGTCTTCCTGCCGCTAGGTGTGTATAGCGCAACTCATTGCCAGTTGAGTGCCTCCTGTGGTCGACCTGGCTTGTTCTGTTCACCTGCAGTGATTGTTTTTGCTAGCGCCGTTTTGTTCTTGTTTCGTTTTTTATGACGGCAAGCTTAGGTGAACAACGTGCAGCTGTGAAATTGTTTTCCGTGCGGTAAAAAATTCTGCTGAAGCTATTTTATTGTTGAAGGCAGCTTACCAAGATTACGCTATGGGAAAAACTTAAGTGTACAAGTGGTTTGCACCATTTAAAAATGGCGAAATGTCGATTGATGACAAACCTCGCTCTGGACGTCCACCAACTGGCCGAAGCGACGAAAATATTGAAAAAATTAGAGAGCTTGTACTCACAGATCGACAGACAACTGATTAACTGTCAAATTAGTGGATTATTTTGGAGCTGGTTCCTCGAATTTTAATGGAAGATTTGGGAATGAAAAGGGTTGGTGCCAAGTTTGTTCCTCGGGTTCTGACTGACAATCAAAAGGAACGTCGAGTTGAAACAAGCCGTGCTTTGAAACAACAGCTTGAAACTCATCCAAATTTTCTGTCAAAGGTTATTACTGGTGATGAGGCCCGGTGCTATGGTTACGACGCAGAAAGAAAGCAAGACGTCATCGTCACCCGTCCAAAGTAATGTCGTCGCGTTAAATCAAACGTCAAAACAATGCTGATTTGCTTTTTTTGATACCAATGACGTAATTATTCAGAGTTTGTTACCCAGGTCAGACCGTCAATCAAATCTTTCATTTGGAACTTTTAAAAATATTGCATAACAGCGTTCGTCAAAGAAGGCCCGATTTTTAGCAGGCAGGAGACTGGTTCCAGAATATTTTCACTCTGCAGCGGAGTGTGCGCTGATATGAAACTTCCTGGCAGATTGAAACTGTGTGCCAGACCGATACTCGAACTCAGGACCTCTGCCTTTTGCAGGCAAGTGCTCTACCAAGATTTTTTTTATCTCATTTTGTTCGTTATCGGTCGTCGAATTTGTTCCGAGCTGATGTCCCATGACGTTTGTTCAAGTTCATCACTGATCGCTTATGTCAGTCTTTTTTTTTTTTTAATTTTTGTTACAGAGGGCAGCCTACCCTCAGACTGAACACTCTGAGGTACTGTAACGGCAACCAACAGAGCTACCCAAGCATGACTGACGATCCGTCATCACAGCTTCAGTTCTGCCAGTACCTCGTCCCTTCCGAGCGACTTTTTGTTATTTCCACACATAGAAAGGGGCATGGAAGAGCAGCGATTTGACACCATTGAAGAAAACGAGGAAAAATAGAGTGAGGAGCTGTGAGCCATTTCTAAAGATGACTGCAATATAGGTTTCGAACAGTGGAAGCACCGGTGGGACAAACTATTACTTGTAACAGAGAGTGTTTTGACGGAGATGAGGTTGTTCTGTAAACAGTTTGAAAATATATAGCTTTTAAAAAAGCTTTTTTTTTGGGTACCCTCTCGTATTTATTGCATTCGCCGTGTAACATTTCGTTTCACCAGCTTTCATGCGTATATGTCTTTCTCATTTAAAAGCATTTCCTGGAGTTCCTGGACCAGACTCTTGCTGGTTCTTTAAACACAGCCCCAAGTCAATGCGAGAACTGCCTTATCCTCATTTGTGGTCATTCTCATTACAGTCAAAATATACGAACGGCGTCTGCTTCGTAGTCACGTTGAACTGCAAACTCAGTCTGTACGTGTGCGGGCTCGTTTGACAAATCCGTGGCTAGACAAGGGCCAATTATGACACGTTTGCTCGTTTACGGGAGTGTTAATGAGGAGAAACGGAAGAGAAGCGCACTCGATGTTGCAGGAGCGGCGGTCAACTGGAGCAGCGGGGATGCTCACCGACCCGCCTCCCCAGTTCATACTGCTCGACAGAGGCAGCGGCCGGAATCGCCGCACGTCGTGCATGTCCTCACGAGTGGCTCCGGGAATGGCGTCCCCGACGAGCAAAGTGTTTGCCGGGCTAACCGTACGTTAAAAACTGAAGAGCGTTTACTGCACCAGCACCTCAACAAGCGTCACAGTACACGCAACTACAGCAACCGAGAGCAGCACAGCGACATCCCGGAAGCCGGGAACTGGCCACGTCAGTGACTGCGTCAGCAGCCGTGACCTCCGGAACTTCCGCCACACCGTCGCGGAGAACTCGGCCGGGCCTTGCAGCAGTAGCCAGACTGGGGCCGTCCGGACCGAAGAGGAACGGCGCGCCACTGGTTGCCGAGCAGCCGGCGGCGCAGCTGCTCACGCTGGCGCCTCACCTCAGCAGCTAGGAGCTGTGACAGGGGAGAGCCTCGCCATGTCGAGCACACATTCCAGCTCAGAGGTCCATGCGCTTCTCCACGATGGGCGGTCGGAGAGTTTCTAGCCCGAGGTAGTTACCGTCATGTCTCGCATAAAGACCACCACCTACTTTTACGGTTACATTTTGCGGGTATGCAAGACAAATTTCGCGGCTCCAGCTTCGTTAGTTTTCACGCTATGACGCATTGCATACCTCAGTGTATGTAAAACGGCGAATATCGAGAGAATCAAGAACCGTGCTGTGACTGAATATCTTCAAAATGTTCAAATGTGCGTGAATTCCTATGGGACCAAACTGCTGAGGTCATCGGTCATTAGACATACATACTACGTAAGCTACCTTAAACTAATTTATTCTAAGAACAAAACACACACACACACACACACGCCCGAGGGAGGACGCTAAGCGCACCTCCGGCGGGAGCAACCAAACACTCAGTGACACGGCGCCTCAAACCACGCGGATGAGCATCTCCACTTGAAGGGAATGACGCCCGAGGAAATGGCGGAGGACGTGCGGAACACACTGGAGCGCTGTGCTCCGCCTTACGGAACAGCGAAGAACTGGCTGCCCGGCTTCAAGCGTGGAGGAACGGCTGTGGAAGACGGGCCGAGGAGCGGGAGGCCCGTGACTGCAGTTACCTACGCCATTTTGCAGGACCATCGAACAACGTTGCAGCACATTCAAACCACATTTGCAATTTTGTATTGGCATGCTCATGACATTGTTGCGGATATCTTGGGAATGCGAACAGTTTTCTGTGTCCCGAGAGACTTGAGTGCAGATCAGAGGCAGGAGCGTGTGCAGTATTGTGAAGAAATCGTCCGACAATTTGAAGCGCATGAAGACGGCTTTCTTCCAAGGTATGTGACAATGGACGAAACGTGAGTTCACCCCTTTGATCCTGAAATAAAACGACGGTCACGACAATGGAAACATCCTTCATCCCCTATCCCAAAAAAATTTCCGTGTGCAAAAACCAGTCGGTAAGGTGAAGGCAACTCTGCGTGACTGCGGGTCCCAATCATTACGTCATCCGCCTTGTTCTCCAGATTTGGCTCCATCAGAGTTTTTTTCTTTTCCCAAACCTCCAAGGACGACGATTTGACAGTGATGATGCCGTGATTAATACCGTGAACGCTTGGTTGCACCCGAAATCGAACATCTTTTGTTGGAATGGTTTGCAGAAGTCATCTGAGAGTACCCGCAAGTGTATTAATGTACACGGTACTATATTGAGAAATAAATTGGTGTTATGAAATTTCTGTCATTCTTTATTTGTTAGGCTAGGAACGGACCGACTCCCTCGTATATAATAAGAAAATACAGAAAATTCTGGATGCGTCCGTACATGCAAACAAATATAGCAGCCAAGGAGCTGTAACAGGCGAATTCGAAATGCATAGCTTTTTGTACGACTAAACAGGGCAACAGTGATTTGACGCAGTTGAGTTGTTCTATCCTTACAGATCGTGACCTTCATTTTGAAAAACTAAGTGTCTTGAGGTTTGTATATGCCGAAATGTGGTGACGGTGGCGTGTGCTCGTTAAATTATTTGTGTGTGAACATCCAGTGTATTTACTCATATCGGAGATTTGTGATTTTTCCACTGTTCGTTTCCACTTGACAACGTTATTTTCTAGAAAGACAAAGGCTGCTAGTACTCATAAGAATAGTATCGATATAATTTTGCTTTTTTTACATCTGCTTTCATGACGTACATTTAATTTTAAGGAAATTCTCCTGCAGGACTGTGCGTGTTCAGTACGGACTAGGCATCAGTGCAGGTTGTTTGCGAGTAGCGCACACTTCGCGTTTGCATTCAGAGGCCGAGGTCGACGTGCAATGAAAGACTGAACAGAGTTCCAAAGACGGAAGATTGTGAGGGGCCGACTACCTGCTGCATCAGTGACTAAGACGGACAACTGTTTCAACAGTCATGGCAGCCTACACGAAAGATGGAAAGACATCATCGTGTGAACGTAATAGTGGGCGCAAATCAAAATTAAATGACAGAGATCGTCGTACGCTAACACGAATTGTGTCAAAACAACACAGAACTACGGCGGCTAAAGAGACTGCAGAGGTCAATAGCCGTCTTCCAGATCCCGTATCTATTGACATTGTCCGCCGAGAACATCAAGTGAATATTCGTGAACGAGCTGCTATAGCGAAACCATTAGCGACAACAACCAACGCAAAGAAGCGTGAAACATGGTGTCAGGGGCATAAATCCTGGATGGCTGATCAGTGGAAATACGTTATATGGTCCAACGAGTCAACGTTTTCGTTATTTCCAACATCGGGCCGGGTTTACGTCTGGCGAACGCCAAAAGAAGCCTACAATCCTGGTTGCTTGAGTCCAACGATTAAGCATGGAGGTGGATGTGTGATGGTGTGGACAGCCATATCCTGGTATTCTACTGGTCCCATCAGTACTCTCGAAGGTAGTGTTACAGCCAATGATTATGTGAACGTTTTAGGTGATTTGGTGCTCCCCGTGATTCAAATGATGTTCTCCAGGAATGATGACATATTTCAGGATGATAATGCACCCATTCACACAGCCCGGACAGTACAGTCGTGATATGAGGAGCATGCAACTGAACTGCGGCATATTCCCCAGACAGCACATTCCCCGGTCTTGAACATTATCGAACCCTTATAGGCGGCACTGGAGCGCAGACAGCAGACTCCCGACTCCCTCGTCCCTACAGGAGGTAGAAGGGGTTCTGATCGAAGAGTGGCGTAACATTCCACTGGAGAGCATACAATCATTATATACCAGTTCAAATGGTTCTAAGCACTATGGGAACATCTGAGGTCATCAGTCCCCTAGACTTACAACTAGTTAAACCTAACTAAACTAAGGACATCACACACATCCATGCCCGAGGCAGGATTCGAAACTGCTACCGTAGCAGCAACGCGGTTCCAGACTGAAGCGCCTAGAATCGCTCGGCCACAGAGGCCGGCTGAATGCCAGTATTCCAAGAAGAATCACAGCTGTTTAAAGAGCAAATGGGGGTAGAGCTCCATACTCATAAACAATTCCCAAGTAAGTACAGATGTTCACATTATTTTGCCTATCCCCTGTTCGTTACATTAAGTCGTACCGAACTCTCTTCCCACTTCACACCCCGCTACCAACGCGGGATATAACTGGCGCACATGCGCAGTAGACGACAGTACAGCACGAAACGTAAATAGAACTGTCTCATCTCTTGTGAAGCGGTTAGCGTTCCACCGCTTGAAACACACGGGGCAGCGTGTGATGTAGAGTGATTCCCTCAAATTATTTCTCTGAGCTCAAGGTTCCTGCTTCATAAGAAGTTGTTCTGTAATCATTATTTATTAACTAATTGTTATTCTCTTATGTAGTTTACAACTGTTCTGCATTACAGACTCAATAGTTTCATATTACGACACTTAGTTGCACCGGTATATGCAAATTTACATTTATGCAGCATTTTACACATGGAAGACCCACTTGTTTCTTAAGCTAGTGCCCTGGCAGTCACGGTAAGTCTTTAGATTAGGGCATAACGACGACGAAAACGAAATGCCAGACCCTGGCTGAAAAGAAGGAACGAAGGCAGGGAAATGACTCACTGCTTGTGAGACAACCGAGCCCGAAGATGCGCAAGATTCCCGGAAGAACTGGCAAAAAATACTGCTTTTCGTACTGCATTTACGAGAATCTACTTACTGAAAAAATATAAAAAATCCCGAACACGAAAATCTGAAATTATAAGCAAATATAAGAAAAAAACATTGCGGAACCCTCTTTGCGCATGCGCGGTTTGACCGCAGTTTAGAACTTAATTTTCGTAGCTAAATGGCTGTCGCGTTAGATCAGTATTCTTTGCGACGGATCGCATTCTAACACTAATACTGAAAGAACCTAAATCGACGACTCCTTTTGAACCACCCTAACAGATGGAAGACTGCAATACGAACGTCGATGTGTACTGACTACAGCAATACCACGCCAACTTTAGTCGCTCGTGCCGTACACCTCGAAAATAGGAGAAGGTAAGTGGATGTTACCGTGACTGACCGAAATTGGAGAATGTCGACTTTCTCCGGTGAATGTCAACAGATACCAAATACGTCGGTGAAAGGTCGAATATTTCATTGCATTGTTGCACATTCGGACCCTCTCCGGTGTGTGCCAATCACAGATATGCTCTGGTGGAGGTCCAAAACAGAAGAGTCGAAAAAGAAGCGACTGGCTCTCTCCCGCCAAATCCTTTGTTCTGCTCGGAGTCAGTCAGTTTTGTCAGTCTTACGCAAGCTTTGATAACGCGATAAACGTTTTCTTAATTTCTTTCAGATACCCCAATTAATACTAAATGTATACAGCAGTAAATCGTGATCTTTTTCATGAAAAGTTAAAGGCATTAATTCCGAGTAAACGAGAAGACAATTGTTTTTATTTTTCTCAAGAAAAGTATTCTAAAGTCCTTTCTGAAGTGGTTTCTGCTAAAATTAAATGCAACACATCTTTGGATTACAGACGATTAAAACGTTTTGATGTTTTAAAAAGTAATGATGAAGAGAAGTTAATTGTACCATTGAAACCAGGGGAAACGAGCATAAAGTATTATGTTACGAGTGAAGAATTGTATAGTATACTATATAAAACTCACGTCAGAATAGGCCACGGAGGAAGAACAGGTATGCTTATAGAGTTGCAAGTTAAATACAAAAATATTACATTTGAAGTTGTAATGTTGTATTTAAATTTATGCAAACAGTGTCAAATGAAACAGTGCACCTAAGAAAGGTATTGTTGTGAAGCCAATGGTTAGTTCTGAATGAAACTCAAGATGTCAAGTTGATCTGATAGATCTGCAGCCAAACAGAGATGGCGAATATAAGTTCGTAAAGGTGTATCAAGATCATTTAACCAAGTTTGTCCAGCTACGACCTTTAAAAACTAAAAGAGCTGAAGAAGTAGCACATCACGTTTTTTCAAGATTTGTAATATTTGGTGCACCAGCAATATTGCAATCAGATAATGGCAGAGAATTTAGTAATCAAGTTGTATCAGAAATATGCGCTATGTGGAAAGATGTTAAAATAGTTTATGGAAAGCCTCGTCACAGTCAAACACAAGGCTCAGTTGAAAGGGCCAATCAGGATACAAAGAATATGCTAACCGCATGGATGAACGATAACGATACAAATAAATTGTCAGATGGTTTATCCATTGTTCAATTTGCCAAGAACACTATATACCATGAAGGAATACGCCAAACTCCTTATGAAGCCATGTTTGGCGTTAAAGCAAAAAGAGGCATAGCATCGTCTTTTTTGCCTGGCGAACAAATCGCAAATATTGAAACTGAAGAGCAACTCAAAGAAATTGCCAATACTTCTAAAACCGAAGAACAGCTTGAAGATACGGTTAACACTTATAAAAAAATTTGAGCGGTGGTCATACCGGAAACCATATTCCAAAGAAAAATATTGAAGAGGACCTCCAACCTACAACGTCTTCACATCAAGTCCTGTCTGAAAAACACGAGTTGATTTCTACAAAAAGAGCGGCCGCGAAAGAACATGTTCTACTGCAAGCAACAAAGATGTTACGAACCTCACAAAAACAATTTCCTCCTGCTCACATTGGTGATAATGTACGAATACAAGTCCCTGATGTCGACCGTGGTCGTACAGATAACCGAAATGTGTTAGCGGTCGTTGATGGAATAGAAGACTCCGACTTCTATAAGTTGGCAAATAAAAATGGTACCCTCAAGCAGCTTTACACACGTAATCAGTTAGTAATTTGTAAAGAAAATTTACTTTCCATAGATGAGATTTCTTTTCAAGAAACGTCGCTGAGAGAAGCAGCTGCAGCTAATTCGAGAAGCGGGGGACAAGTCTATACACGCTGACATTGCAAAAGGAAGTCTTCCACAAATAAATGCAGTTTAAAAGCAAGGGACACTTGTGCATTTCAAAGTGTCATAATAGTTTAAGTTGTTGCAATAAATAAGATTTGAATCACATAAGTAAGTAAGTTTTTTATAACTATTATTTTCTTTTCTCGTGCAGAATGTACTGCGTATTTTAAATTCTTGGTCATTACTTTCAGAAGAGAGGCGAAAAAGTTACGCCACCCTTGTGACGTTTTATAGCGACTGAATTACGGAAAAGAAAATATAAATCTCCAATATGTTCGACATGCACCATTAGTGCATGGTGAATGTCAACATTTACCGGTGAAAGGCAGAAATAAGGGTATTTAACAAATATTTCGGTCATACTCTAAACGACTATGTGAATGTTGACATTCACCGGTGAAAGTCGACATTCTCCAGACTTCGGTGTTTCAGTGTAAGATATACACGAAGACAACTGTGGGAGCAATTCCACCCGATGTAACAGTACCGGAGTACCTCTAACTGTAACACACGGCCCGTTACACGACAGGACCGCAGCGCACGTAGTTCAAGAAACACGTCACGGTCTCTCAGACGAGGCTGCGTATGTACGTTGTCCACATCCGGAGTATATCTAAGAACGTTGTCCAAATCCGTCCTATGGCTCCGAGCAGCCCCAGCTAAAGAAATTAAAATTGCTGATATCAGCATAGTGCAATTAAAATTGCTGATATCAGCATAGTGCGTGGTTCATGGTGTGGGTTCCTGCAGTCATGTCCTAGTTCATGAACCACGGGCAACGTATGAGTGGTCAAGTAAGTGGTCCCGACAGTCGGGATACCAGTTACTTTGGAATAAGGCAGGGCATCTCGGACATATTCTGAGTCGTGGTCAACTTTGGCTCGTACGGCAAAGACTACCAAATCCACCGGTTAGTCAAAAATGGTTCAAATGGCTGTGAGCACTATGGGACTTAACATCTATGGTCATCAGTCCCCTAGAACTTAGAACTACTTAAACCTAACTAACCTAAGGACATCACACAACACCCAGTCATCACGAGGCAGAGAAAATCGCTGACCCTGCCGGGAATCGAACCCGGGAACCCGGGCGCGGGAAGCGAGAACGCTACCGCATGACCACGATCTGCAGACACCGGTTAGTCCCTCAACCGTTAGGGGCAATACCCAATGGGACTCAGGGCAAGTAAGGCTAACAACCTGCTTCCCTGGTACTTTAAATATGATGCTGGCAACAATCAGAGCAAAATGCCTCGGTCCTTTGGAGGTGACGGAGTCCCACCTCTAACTGATAAACCAGGGACTCCTAAGATACGACTTGGCAAAGAAATGATAATGAGATGGGGAGCTATTAATATCAATGGAGGCTACTCTGGGAAGCTGGCAGAGGCTGCAAGTAAGATGGGGCTGGACGTTTTTGCTGTTAGTGACATTCGGGTAAGGGGTGAGAAAGAAGAGGAAGTGGGAGAATACAAGGTCTACTTGTCAGGAGTGAAAGCAGGAATAGCACAATGGGGTGTAGGGCTTTACATCAGGAAAGAAATGGAACCCAGCGTAGTTGCAATAAGGTATGTAAACGAAAGACTGATGTAGATAGATTTGACAGTGTCTAGCAAGAAAATTAGGATTGTGTCAGTATATTCGCATTGTGAAGGGACAGATCAAGGTAAGATGGATAGTTTTTATGAGGCACTCAGCGATGTAGTTGTTAGAGTAAAGGACAAGGACAGTGTTCTGCTCATGGGTGATTTTAATGCCAGGATTGGAAATCGAACAGAAGGGCGTGAAAAAGTTATGGGTAAATTTGGAGAGGATATGAAGTCCAACAAGAACGGGAAACAACTCTTGGATTTCTGTGCCAGTATGGGCTTAGTAATCACAAATTCCTTTTTTAGACATAAGAACATTCACAGATATACTTGGGAAGGCAGGGGAACCATATCTGTCGTTGACTATATAATAACAGATCAGGAATTCAGGAAGGCCGTGAGGGACACACGTGTATTCAGGGGATTCTTTGATGACACTGATCATTATTTAATCTGCATTGAAATTTGGATTGTGAGGCCGAAAGTGCAGGTGGTTAGGTCCATATGTAGGAGGATAAGAGTGGAGAAACTTCAGGATAAGGAAATCAGGCGCAAGTAGATAGCAGCGACAGACAGTAGTGTAGCCCCAGGCCTCCGTGCCTCCTCGGAGTGGCAGATTGTGGCCTCAGGTTTATGTGGTGCAGCTTGTAACACTGAGACCTGCAACAATTATTAAAACTCCCTGCACTGACGACGCCGATGTGCTCGATAGTCCGGAACATCACGTCCACAGCCACACTAATATAGCTGGTGATAAAACCCAGAGGCAGAAAATAGTTTGCGATTTGAAGAGGAAAGCTACAGATTACATATGTGTCAGACCGTCAAAACACGCGCATGTACAACTGAAAAGAGAACACACGAAAGAAACAATCATTAAAGAAGTGGCAACACTGTGAGAATCCATGCCACGTGAGTTTACCGCTATCGTATCGATGACTTATTAGAGCATAATCTTTGCCGCTGTTGGCATTTTGACTTAAGAGTTGTTTATGTTTATCGTTGTGTTTTCGAGTGTGAAAGTAAGAAAAGTTATTCTGAATAACTGCTTATTATTCTACAGGGTGGTCCATTGATCGTGACCGAGCCAAATATCTCACGGAATAAGCGTCAAACGAAAAAACTACAAAGAACGAAACTTGTATAGCTTGAAGGGGTAAACCAGATGGCGCTATGGTTGGCCCGCTAGATGGCGCTGCCATAGGTCAAACGGATATCAACTGCGTGTTTTTTTTTTAAAAAAAGATGAACTCCCATTTTTATTACATATTCGTGTAGTACGTAAAGAAATATGAATGTTTCAATTGGACCACTTTTTTCGCTTTGTAATCGATGGCGCTGTAATAGTCACAAACATATAGTTCACAATTTTAACGAACAGTTGGTAACAGGTAAGTTTTGTTTATTAAAATACCGAACATAGGTACGTTTGAACATTTTATTTCGGTTGTTCCAATGAGATACATGTACCTTTGTGTACACATCATTTCTGAGAACGCACGCTGTTACAGCGTGATTACCTGTAAATACCACATCAATGCAATAAATACTCAAAATGATGTCCGTCAACTTCAATGCATTTGGCAATACGTGTAACGACATTCCTCTCGGCAGCGAGTACTTCGCCTTCCCTAATGTTCGCACGTTCATTGACAATGCGCTTACGCATGTTGTCAGGCGTTGTCGGTGAATCACGATAGCAAATATCCTTCAACTTTCCCCACAGAAAGAAATCCGGGGCGTCAGATCCGGTGAACGTGCGGGCCATCCACCTGTCATGAAATTTGCTGTTCAATACCGCTTCAACCGAACGCGAGCTATGTGCCGGGCGTCCATTGTTGGAAGTACATCGCATTCAGTCATGCAGTGAAACATCTTATAGTGACATGGGTAGAACATTACGTAGGAAATCAGCATACATTGCACCATTTAGATTGCCATCGATAAAATGGGGGCCAATTATCCTTCCTCCCATAATGCCGCACCATACATTAACCAGCCAAGGGCGCTGACGTTCGACTTGTCGCAGCCATCGTCGATTTTCCGTTGCCTAATGGTGCATATTATGCCGGTTTACGTTACCGCTGTTGGTGAATGACGCTTCGTCGCTAAATAGAACGCGTGCAAAGAATCTGCCATCGTCCCGTAATTTTTCTTGTGCCCTGTGGCAGAAGTGTACACGTTATTCAAAGTCCTCGGCATGCAATTCCTGGTGCATAGAAATATGGCACGGGTGCAATCGATGTTGACGTAGCATTCTCAACACCGATGTTTCTGCGACTCCCGCCGCGCGGTATCAGCCGAGCAGTCCGGGCCGCTGCACCCGTGGACTGTGCGGCTGGTCCCGGCGGAGGTTCGAGTCCTCCCTCGGGCATGAGTGTGTGTGTTTGTGCTTAGGATAGCTTAGCTTAAGTAGTGTGTAAGCTTACGGACTGATGACCTTAGCAGTTAAGTCCCATAAGATGTCACACACATTTGAACATTTGAGATTCCCGATTCTCGCGCAATTTGTCTGCTACTGATGTGAGGATTAGCCCCGACAGCAACTTAAACACCTACTTGGGCATCATCATTTGTTGCAGGTCGTGGTTGACGTTTCACATGTGGCTGAACACTTCCTGTTTCCTTAAATAACGTAACTATCCGGCGAACGGTCCGGACTCTTGGATGATCTCGTCCAGGACACCGAGCAGCCATACATCAACACGATATCGACCTTTTCCGCAATTGGTAAACGGTCCATTTTAACACGGGTAATGTATCACGAAGCAAATACCGTCCGCACTGGCGGAATGTTACGTGATACCACGTACTTATACGTTTGTGACTGTTAGAGCGCCATCTACCACAAAGCGAAAAAAGTGGTCCAACTAAAACATTAATATTTCTTTACGTACTACACGAATATGTAGTAAAAAAGGGGGTTCCTATTAAAAAAAAAAACGCAGTTGATATCCGTTTGACTTTTGGCAGCGCCATCTAGCGGGCCAATCGTAGCGCCACCTGGTTTCCCTCTTCAAGCTAGGCGAGTTTCGTTCTTTGTAGTTATTTTGATTGTTGCTTATTTTGTGAGATATTTGGCCCGGTCACTATCAATGGAAAGCCCTGTATAGTTCGGGCATACTAGAAGGTCGCCGCAGTGGTGACCCCGCGAAGAAGACGCAACAGCGCACACACCAAGTCGTTATAATGACTACACCAACATCAGAAGCGGAAAACAGTTTCGAGGAGGAACAAAGTACAGGGTGTTTCAAAAATGACCGGTATATTTGAAACGGCAATAAAAACTAAACGAGCAGCGATAGAAATACACCGTTTGTTGCAATATGCTTGGGACAACAGTACATTTTCAGGCGGACAAACTTTCGAAATTACAGTAGTTACAATTTTCAACAACAGATGGCGCTGCAAGTGATTTGAAAGATATAGAAGACAACGCAGTCTGTGGGTGCGCCATTCTGTACGTCGTCTTTCTGCTGTAAGCGTGTGCTGTTCACAACGTGCAAGTGTGCTGTGGACAACATGGTTTATTCCTTAGAACAGAGGATTTTTTTGGTGTTGGAACTCCACCGCCTAGAACACAGTGTTGTTGCTACAAGACGAAGTTTTCAACGGAGGTTTAATGTAACCAAAGGACCGAAAAGCGATACAATAGAGGATCTGTTTGAAAAATTTCAACGGACTGGGAACGTGACGGATGAACGTGCTGGAAAGGTAGGGCGACCGCGTACGGCAACCACAGAGGGCAACGCGCAGCTAGTGCAGCAGGTGATCCGACAGCGGCCACGGGTTTCCGTTTTCCGTGTTGCAGCTGCGGTCCAAATGACACCAACGTCCACGTATCGTCTCATGCGCCAGAGTTTACACCTCTATCCATACAAAATTCAAACGCGGCAACCCCTCAGCGCCGCTACCATTGCTGCACGAGAGACATTCGCTAACGATATAGTGCACAGGATTGATGACGGCGATATGCATGTGGGCAGCATTTGGTTTACTGACGAAGCTTATTTTTACCTGGACGGCTTCGTCAATAAACAGAACTGGCGCATATGGGGAACCGAAAAGCCCCATGTTGCAGTCCCATCGTCCCTGCATCCTCAAAAAGTACTGGTCTGGGCCGCCATTTCTTCCAAAGGAATCATTGGCCCATTTTTCAGATCCGAAACGATTACTGCATCACGCTATCTGGACATTCTTCGTGAATTTGTGGCGGTACAAACTGCCTTAGACGACAGTGCGAACACCTCGTGGTTTATGCAAGATGGTGCCCAGCCACATCGCACGGCCGACGTCTTTAATTTCCTGAATGAATATTTCGATGATCGTGTGATTGCTTTGGGCTATCTGAAACATACAGGAGGCGGCGTGGATTGGAATCCCTATTCGCCAAACATGAACCCCTATGACTTCTTTCTGTGGGGACACTTGAAAGACCAGGTGTACCGCCAGAATCCAGAAACAATTGAACAGCTGAAGCAGTACATCTCATCTGCATGTGAAGCCATTCCGCCAGACACGTTGTCAAAGGTTTCGGGTAATTTCATCCAGAGACTACGCCATATTATTGCTATGCATGATGGATATGTGGAAAATATCGTACTATAGAGTTTCCCAGACCGCAGCGCCATCTGTTGTTAACAATTGTAACTACTGTAATTTCGAAAGTTTGTCTGCCTGAAAATGTACTGTTGTCCCAAGCATATTGCAACAAACGGTGTATTTCTATCGCTGCTCGTTTAGTTTGTATTGCCGTTTCAAATATACCGGTCATTTTTGAAACACCCTGTACGTCGCCTGCCGCAAGCTCTTCTACAGGAGAACACAGAAGTACGCCTATAGGCCAAGGAAATGTCATACTGCCTGCTTTCTGGACAACGAGGCCACAGCTGTGGTTCACACAGGCGGAATGTATATTTCAACGACGCAGGGTAGCGTGTGATACTGATAAGCTCAACATTCTGGTTTCACGTGTAGAACTGGAAGTGATAGAAGAAGTGGAAAATACCTTGTCACAACGCAGTTAAGCAACGTTAAGAGAGGCTCTAACACAACGCTACACTTTACCGGCAGAACTACGTCTTAAAAAAATCGTCACTGAACAATATGTGGAACACAAGCTTCCGCCGCCATTCTATTCTACCGAAAGTACCTACAAGTATTCAGGAGGTTCGCGTTGTTCTGAACCCATTAAGTGTGAAAACTACAGATGCGGCGGATATGTTGGTATACAATGATGTTAACAAGAATGTTGTAACTTTCTGTGAAGCAGAAAGCGTCAAATATATTTTGATGGAACTTTCAAGTACTGCACAAAGTTTCTTGTCGGCTATTTACGATCCATAGGCTTTTTAGTGGACATAATATTCCAGAAGGTTTTTCTTTGTTGAACGATAAGAAAACACCATATCCGTCTGTCTTTTCGACAGTTCTTGGTAAATGTGATAACTTATGTTTCAAATTATCTCCATCAACAATGCATTTAGGCTCGGAAGAAAACATAATGAAAGCTGAAATGTGAACTAATGTACGAATCCAAAGTTGTAAATTTCATCTGACAGAAAAAAGATACAAACCTTGTGATTTGTACTTTACGACTATTCCAGAAATTAAATCGGGAAGTTTCTATTTTATAATTATATTTGGTCTGCCAATGCCGGGTCAATAGTTGATGAGTTTTGTTGAGGGCTTAATGTCAGCGATGCCTCTGTTTGAAAACTACAAACGTTTTGCACTACTTACAAGGGAACCTCCCCATCGCACCCCCCTCAGATTTAGTTATAAGTTGGCACAGTGGATAGGCAACTTGAAAAACTGAACGCAGATCAACCGAGAAAACAGGAAGAAGTTGTGCGGAACTACGAAAAAATAAGCAAAATATACAAACTGAGCAGTCCATGCGCAAGATATGCAGCATCAAGGATAGTTTTGTTCAGGAGCGTCGTGGTCCCGTGGTTAGCATGAGCAGCTGCGGAACGAAAGGTCCTTTGTTCAAGTTTTCACTCGAGTGAAAAGTTTAATTTTTTATTTTCAGACAATTATCAAAGTTCAGGCACTCACACATAATCAACTTCGCTCTCCAAAATTCAAGGACATGTTCAGATTTGCTTGGACATTTGCAGGATTTGACGGTCTACACACGGGAAAAATGGAAAACGTTAAAAACATTATGTTTTGACAGAGCACAGGGAAAACTGTGCGACTGTGAAACTGTTGCATTTATTTGTTGCAGTTTATGTGACTAACTCTTATGTTTTCATCACTTTTTTGGGAGGGATTATCACATCCACGAGAAAACCTAAATCGGGCAAGGTAGAAGAATTTTTTTACCCATTCGCCAAGTGTACAAGTTAGGTAGGTCGACAACATATTCCTGTCATGTGACGCACATGACGTCACCAGTGTCGTACAGAATATATCAGACGTGTTTTCCTGTGGAGGAATCGGTTGACCTATGACCTTGCGATCAAATGTTTTCGGTTCCCATTGGAGAGGCACGTCCTTTCGTCTACTAATCGCACGGTTTTGCGGTGCGGTCGCAAAAAAACAGAAAGTAAACTTATTACAGTGAACAGAGACGTCAATGAACGAACGGACAGATCATAACTTTGTGAAAATAAAAAAAAGTAAACTTTTCACTCTAGGGAAGACTTGAACCAAGGACCTTTCGTTCCGCAGCTGCTCACGCTAACCACGGAACCAAGGCGCTCCTGAGGTTACACTCTCCTTGATGTTGCATATCTTGCACATGGACTACTCAGTTTGTAAAATTTTTTTTTTTTATAGTTCCACAAAACTTCTTCCTGTTTTCTCGATTGATCTGTGTTCAGTTTTTCAAGGACTATCCACTGTCCCAACTTATAACTAAATCTGAGGGAGGTGCGATGGGAAGGTTATCTTGTTAGTAGATGCTTATTCAGAGTGAACAGTAATAAAACCGAGAAATTGGAAAGATGGATTTCTGATTGCAAATGAGGTCCTACGAACATGCGTCCAGAAATGCATAATAGCCACGGTAGATGGCACTGAGGAATGAAAGTTTCTCTGACCTCGTGCAGTGTCGGTAGCCCACAGATCATGATTACGGAGACCGATGATGCCAGTTCTGCTAAAGGTTGATCCGTCGGTAAACAGGATCGATGATAGGAATCCTAGAATTGTGATGGTCTGGTGCAAAAACGATCGACGATATCCTTCCTGTAAAAGGAAATCCGCTGGTGATAATCCTTGCACTCGATGCAGGTGATAGGTTAGTAGAGGCGGCCATGCTGGACACACGTAATCACACTCGGCGTACACCACGCCGCCGGGCCACTTGGCCACAGCCTGTACTAGGGTTCGCCTCAGTATCCTGTTGGACCCGGTCCTGTACGCACAGTACGCCGCGACCGTGCTGGTTCTTGTGTCTGAGAGGAACCATGATCACAGAACTGCCCAAAGGCAGGCGATGAGGTTCGTGTCTGTGAGGGTACTCGTTTTGGTGTAGCCGTGCTGCCTACCGACCGCTTCCATCTCCTTGGCCGTACATAAATACCATCTCGACTTGATCCCGGCATGCCGCTTACAGTGCGTTCCGTCAATCTCACAGCCTGCAACGCACAAGGCATTTGGTGAGAGGAACTTGCATTCGCCAGCGCCATCTACCGTGGCAACGACGCATTTCCGGACACATGTGATAGGGACCTTTGTCCCTCCATTTACTGTCAGGAATCCGTCCCTACAGGTTGTCGGTTTTATTAATGTTCACGCTATACAGATCGGAAACGCACTCTTTCCTCCATCCACGTGGACAGGAGTCAGTTGTAAGAGGGGAAAAAACCATCAATGCCTGACAAAGTTTACACAACAAATACAGTAGACATATCTAATTCTTTAGCCCACATATATACAGATTTCTTGAGGTTCTGAAGAAAATTAAACTCTTTCCCGATTTAATATTCATGAAACACAAATTGACAAACTTCAAAAATGGAAAAATTACAAGAATGCAATATGTGAAATTAGTTTCACTCAAAATAAAATCTTATACAGTTCACCTCCTCGTAGTGCACCCTGGATGACGCTAATGAACTGTCACAAAAACCACTAATTTAAACTTAAGCTATTGCGGGACAATCAGAGTCGTTTCTACTTATTACTTTTGGCACAATAATGTTTTGCAGCTTCGACTAGAAATACGTATGTTAGTAGCCGCCTGTTTTTCTGCGGGAGCACTGGGTTCCGTCTCTGAGCCCACGGGACTTGAGTGCTGTGCTCACAGACCGCTCCTTGAGGACCAGGAGGCATGGATCTTATTTTTCTGAGCGCAAGAGGCTAGGGTCCTGCGACCGTTCTCCAACGAATCGGCGCACATCTCACGATAATCTTCGCCCTTTGTGGATTCCAAAGCCCACAGATAGCCTTCGAGAAAACCAGCTCTGCTCCCAATGTGTGTGATAATCGGGCATTTTCCAGTGGGTAATCCGGACAGTAACGCTTATTTTGAGGATTTTATGGCGTTATATATCCAGACTTTACTTCGGTTATATCCGGAGTTCAGCCATGTCTCGACCAAATAGAAAATGAGCCTTCCTTCATCTCTCAACAATTTGATGGCGCCCGGATCAAGCCGCCTCCATAAAGTGATATCTCCGTCTATCAGCATGTTATAACGTGTACGCCGACCGTACTTAAAATTCATTTCTTTTAATAATTTATAAAATCACTTCGGAAATTGCCCACGTCTAGGTCTCCCTTGTCAACACCAAGCGCTTTGTAACTTGACAATTCGCTACGAGATAAAGAAAGAATCTTGTACGTCCCTTCGTATCCCATTTGCATGCAAGTTTTCAACCCTTTTTGAAAGCTTCTGCCGTGATTTTTTTCTTGGGAGACTGCAAAAAGTGTGGAGGATGATCTAATGAGTTTACTCGTACGTGACACTAATAATTAAATAACAAAAAAGTAATGCGATGCTACTAGATGGGTACAGAAACAGTGACAGCTGAACGTTATTACAAACGTTGATAGACTTACGCTTGTAATCAACAACCGGTCTTTTGACTGTCTTTTAAGATGAACTTTCCAGTTCCCGGGTTCGATTCCCGGCGGGGTCAGGGATTTTCTCTGCCTCGTGATGGCTGGGTGTTGTGTGATGTCCTTAGGTTAGATAGGTTTAAGTAGTTCTAAGATCTAGGGGACGTATGACCATAGATGTTAAGTCCCATAGTGCTTGAGACTTTAAAACCACCCATGTGTAACAAAACAGACAAACGAACTCACACCTTGAGCGCACGCCCCGTCCACGATCATCCCACGACGGCAACGGTCTGATCATGTCTTTACAGGTGAATAGCGCATAGTGATCTTTGGCACTCAATCGCATCTAGTTTTACTTGACACCAAATACTCGATGAGATTAGTTACCCTGTCACAACTCCCATCCTCTCCAGGTATTATATGCTATTGTATCATCATCATCATCATCATCATCATCATCATCATTGAAATGCAGCTGGGAACACCTCACTTGTATAAGTGATTGTGCAAGGAAGAGGATGCTGGTAGACCAACTTAATTCATGTAATCTTATGCAAACCGTATTCTTTCCAACGAAAGTGCAAGGGAACAGTAGAACAACCATAGACAACATTTTTGTTCATTCCTCATTACTAGAAGGGCATTCTGTTAGCAAAAAGGTGAATGGCGTTTCAGATCATGATGCACAAATTGTAACTCTAAAAGATTTTTGTGCTGCAGCACGTGTTAAATATAGTCATCAGCTGTTTAGGAAAGCTGATTCATTTGCTGTAGAGACCTTTGTAAACCTTATCAAGGAACAAGAGTGGCAAGATGTTTATAGCGCTGATACAGTAGACGATAAATATAATAAATATAATGCTTTTCTCAAGACTTTTCTCGCGCTCTTTGGAAGTTGCTTTCCGTTGGAACGTTCAAAACAGGGTACTAGCACAAATAGGCAGCCTGGGTGGCTGACTAGAGGGATAAGAATATCTCGTAGAACAAAGTGGCAATTATATCAAAACGTTAGAAACAGCCCATTACAAACAGTATTGTAAGGTGCTTAAAAATGTTATTAGGAAGGCAAAAAGTATGTGGTAAGCGCATAGAATAGCTAAGTCTCAGGATAAAATTAAAACCATATGGTCAGTCGTAAAGGAAGTGGCTGGCCTGCAGAGACAGGTCGAGGATATAGAATCAGTGCGTAGTGGGAATGTCCGTGTTACTGATAAGTCGCATATATGTACAGTATTTAATAATCACTTTCTGAACATAGCAGGTGAACTAAATAGAAACCTAGTCCCAACCGGGAATCATATAGCACTCATAGAAAAAAGTGTTCCGAGACTGTTACCTGAAATGCTCCTCCATGATACTAACAAGAGGGGGATTGAGTTAATAATTAAATCACTAAAGACCAAGAACTCTCATGGATATGACGGGGTATCTAACAGAATACTGAAGTATTGTTCTATGTATGTTAGCCCAGTACTTAGACATACCTGTAACCTTTTCCTTTAGGAGTGGTCGGTTTCCTCACCGATTAAAGTACTCGGTAGTGAAGCCACTTTATAAAAAGGGACACTGGGGTAATGTTGATAATTATAGACCTGTTTCTATGCCATCGGTGTTTGCTAAAGTTATCGAGTAGGTTGTATATACAAGGTTACTGGAGCATTTAAATTCACATAATTAGCTGTCGAATGTTCTGTTTGGTTTTAGAAATGGTTCAACAACTGAAAATGCTATATTCTCTTTTCTCTGTGAGGTTTTGGACGGACTAAATAAAAGGTTGCAAACGCTAGGTGTTTTCTTTGATTTAACGAAGGCTTTTGACTGTGTTGATCACAAAATATTACTGCAGAAGTTGGACAATTATGGAGTAAGGGGAGTAGCTTACAATTGGTTCGCCTCTTACTTTAAGAACAGAAAGCTGAAGGTAATTCTCTGCAAGATGTTCAGTCCCAATGGGGCACTGTCAAGTGGGGCGTTCCCCAAGGGTCGGTGCTGGGGCCACTGCTGTTTCTTATTTATATAAATGATATGCCTTCTAGTATTACAGGTGATTCAAAAATATTTCTGTTTGCTGATGACACCAGCTTGATAGTGAAGGATCTTGTGTGTAATATTGAAACAGTAACAAATAATGTAGTTCATGAAATAAGTTCGTGGATTGTGGAAAATAATTTGATGCTAAATCACAGTAAGACTCAGTTTTTTACAGTTTCTAACTCACAATTCAACAAGAACCGATATTTTGATCAGACAGAATGGGCATATTATAAGCGAGACGGAACAGTTCAAGTTCCTAGGCGTTCGGATAGATAGTAAGCTGTTGTGGAAAGCCCATGTTCCGGATCTTGTTCAGAAACTAAATGCTGCTTTATTTACCATTAGAACAGTATCTGAAATAAGTGACACTTCAACACGAAAAGTAGTCTACTTCGCATATATTCATACGCTTATGTCGTATGGTATTATTTTTTGGAGTGATTCTTCTGATTCAAAAAGGGTATTTTTGGCTCAAAAACAGGCTGTTCGAGCTATATGTGGTGTAAGTTCGAGAACGTTTTGTTGACCTCTATTCAATAGTCTGGGAATTCTGATATTGCCCTCACAGTATATATTTTCTTAATGTCATTTGCTGTTAGCAATATTAACCTATTCCCAAGAGTTAGCAGCTTTCGCTCAGTTAATACTAGGCAGAAATCCAATCTGCATGTGGAATGCACTTCCCTGACTCTTGTGCAGAAAGGAGTGCAGTATTCTGCTGCATCCATTTTCAATAAGCTACCACAAGAACTCAAAAATCTTAGCTGTAGCCCAAACTCTTTTAAGTCTAAACTGAAGAGTTTCCTCATGGCTCACTCCCTCTATTCTGTCGAGGAGCTCCTGAAAGAGGTAAAAAATTAAGTAAATTCCTGTGTTACATTGTTGATTTTCTTCATTTAAATTTACGACTTGTCACCTGAATATGTTTTTTTATATTTCATTTTATCTGTTTCTAATATCTTGTTATAATTTCATGTCTTGACTCGTTCCATGACTATGGAGACTTCTCCTTAATTTGGTCCCACGGAACAATAAATAAATAAATAAAAACACACTACGCAGCGATCACCACCTTATTGAAATCTCCGTGGTGGAACGTACACACTGTTGCGGATAACTAAAGAATGATGACATCAACTAAAAGCGCATTAACTAGTAGGGATATCAATCAACATTATATGAGACATTTAACGTTTATGTACCCATCGATGAGATCAAATCTCGATACGTGAGCCTTAAGGATACAATCTTGACCTTCTGCTGCCTTTGAAAACCCCGATAATATATCACAATCACACCCCACAGTGCACTGTTGGACGCCAACCTTGTACGAGGCACCAAACAGCCAAAGTCCCAGAGCGAGTATGTCTTGATTAAGTTACAGCAGTGTCGATTCGAAGAATAATACAGAGTGTAGTAAAAAGAATCATCCGATTTAAAAAAATATATCTATCTATTATGTTATTATGTTATCTTGCACAGGAAACAAAAACGGAAAATTATACCCTTCCTCTATGCCCCACCTGATTCCCCATCCACTGTCTGCAAGAAATGGTGTAGACTACCATTTCTAGGTGAGATATCACAGATTGTAGACAATGCACTGAAATCCTGCAAGTATAGGCTTTCCTACTATGTCAAGAGCACGGCAGTCAGTGTTTTAATAGCAAAGATAAGATCCGGTTATTAGCCAACAGTGGGGTATACAAAGTCACCAGTTCTGATTGTGACAAATTTTACATTGGTCAGTCAGGCAGCGTGTACTTCACCTAGCAAACAAAGGTCATAAACTCAACCTGTTGGAAGCCCTGGAAATCAACAAACATCTTGCTCACAGTTCAGATCTCATCCTAAATGACCAGACACAGCTCAACACACCCCCTCCCCCCCCCCCCCCCCCCCCCGCTAAACTTCATATAATCATCTCTGTTGTTCATTACTTTTCACACTCTCTCTTCCTACATATTTCCATTTTCCTGTATTCATTAAGTTATTTTGTTTTGTTAAAGTTGTCTTTGCATTCCAAATGGATTGTAGTTTCAATAGTTACGGCTTTCTTTTAACTGGCACTTGTATTACTGTCCATGTTTAACACTCCTTGTAGTTGTTTCATCAAATATTGTTGATATTTTCCTTTCATTTATTTAATGCAAAGCATTACACAGCCACTGTTTTGATTATAATGTTAATGTTAAAATGCAGTACCACCACACTCTCAAAGATTGCATTTACTGTAGGTTCCCTCAAACGCCACCATTTATTTCTGTTTATCTTATTGATAGTACTCAAGTTCCTTATATATTCTGTAGTTACATTGATAATTGTCTCTTCTTTTAATTGGTTTGTGTATCACTCTCCATGTTTCATACCTCCTGATGTAGCCTCGTCTAGTACTAATTTTAATTTATTAGTTTTGTTTATTAATAGAAACTGTTGTGTAGGCATGCTATTCCTATTTTGCATTAATGGTTTTCCTGTCTACTCCATTGTTGTTTATGTACTGTTCAATTTTTACTCTTTCATTGCATAACCACCACACTGTCAAAGCTGTTACTTACTGAATGTTTCTACTTCAGTCTATAAGTGTTACTTCTCTTCCAATGTTTTTTTGTAGACATTGTAACTTCTTTGGTGATAATACTCAGTAAAGGTATGAAGATGACCTTGTAAGCCGAAAACCGGTTAACAATAAAAGTAATATTGTAGAACAAAAGCAAATTGGTGCTTTTCATTTATTATTTGAGATATGTGCGAGAACAACGTACTGTTGGAAAGAGGAAACTCTCGAGTTTTACATGGTTCCCGCTAGGTAGCAGCTGTAGGCGTCCACTACAGTTGTAGTGAAAATGATGTCTGGACAACAGAAATCGTTTTATGTTGTACGTTTTACGCAGTGCGGGTCAGTAACAGGTGTTCAGCGTGACTTTCTTAGTACAGGTTATGGTGTCGATGCTCGTACAGCACAGAGAATTAGACGGAGAATTAGGCCATGGCGTGAACAATTCTGAGAAACAGGCAAATCGCCGGATCGTCCCCTTCAGGCGTCGAATGCATCCACCATAGTTTCACAAGGAGTCTGCAGAAATCCGTTCGCCGTGCACTCGACAGCTCAGCATGCCCTCCGATGTCCGTCTGGCGTGCGTTGCATCGACGTTTACACATGAAACCGTACAGAATTCATCTACTGCAAGCTCTTCGTGAAGGTGACAAACAACAAAGTGTGGAGTTCTGTGATTTCATTCTTGGCAAGATGGAAGACGACAGTTTTTTTCCACGCTTAGTGTTTAGTGACGAGGCAACATTCCATTCAAAAGGAAAGGTGAACTCAGTAATTAAAACTTCCGGGCTAAGAGGCCGTGGTCCAGTAGTAGAAATACTTTTCCCTGACGTTTCCCGGCCGTGAAAGCCTACACGCTGTGAAAGGTGAACTGTTATAATGTGGGGAACAGAACAACGTCATGAAGTTTTACACAATGAGAGGGGCTCTCCAAAATTTAGTGTGTGTGTGTGAGTGCAGTTTCACAGGAAGAGGTGGATGGTCCATTTTCTTTGCCGAAAACACTGTTAGAGGAGGCTCATATCTCGGTATGCTTGAGAAATTTCTTTTCTCACAGTTGGAGACTGATTCGAACGACTTCATTTACCAGCAGGATGGGGCACCGCCACACTGGCTTCTGGAAGTGCGAGAATTTTTAAATCAAAGGATTACTGAACGATGGAACGGTCGCACTGGACCAAATGATTCAGCCTTACATTACTGGCCCCCACGGTCACCGGACCTGACTGTAAGTGACTATTACTTGTGAAGGTTTATAAAAGATTATGTGGCTCCGTTAACCACAACAATGAAGCTGTAACTCAAGACGTGCTCGGTGCAGTGTGAGAACAATTTGAATACTGCCTCGGCATACGTCGTGCATCTCCAGGCGGGCATATTGAACTCCTATGAAAGGGTATGAAATAAACTTTGAGTTTGTGTTCACCAAAAAACAACATTCATTGTATATGTTTACTAGTTTCGGACATATAGACGTGCCAAATCGGATGGTTCTTTTTGATACGCCCTGTATTTCACCACCGAGAGTGTGTCTGGTGAGCCAGACAGCGGGACTCGGCACCACGTCACGTACGTTACGGGATGGAATAAACGCTACTGCCAGTGCAGCGACACGGCGACGACGGCCGCAGCAGCAGCCGGCAATGCCGCAACAGCCACCCAGCTGCCTTGAGCGCAGTGAAGGCCGCTGACGACGTGACTTGTCGACGGACATCAACAGCCGATGTCAGCAGCCAGTCCAGACGTTTCTTTCACTGCGCCAGCCGGCGACAAGAGATGACCACCATCCTTCCGAGAAAAACTGGTAAGGTAATGACGACGATTGGTTTTTGAGGCGCTCGACAGCGCCGTCATCGGCGCCCGAACAAAGCTCCAATTCTTTCATACTCCAATTTTTTGCACATTCTAGCCACTGTCACGAATGATGATGATTATGAAATGATGAGGACAACACGAATACCCAGTCACCGGGCAGAGAAAATCCCGGAACCCGGGCAACAATAGCTACTATAATCCGTTCATCGCAAGGATAAACCTGATGTAAACATTGCACTATGTATTGTTCTGCATTTGCTGGAACCTCACTGGATTTCCGTTCCACTTGGGACTCCACCCAAGCTGTCTCGCGTACTGTCAAGAACGGTAACCAGGGTACGTTTTGTGCTGTGCGTTACGCGCACATCGACTTAGCGATAGTGCGGGACAACAGCTTTATCGGCGCAATTACCTTGGACAGCACTGGCCAGCCGGCTGGTGTGACGTGGCCAGCTGCAGTTCACACGTACAAAGAGAACGAGCACAGGATGGTTCAAATGGCTCTGGGCACTATGGGACTTAACTACTGAGGTCATCATCCCCTAGAACTTAGAACTACTTAAACCTAACTAACGTCACAGACATCCATGCCTGAGGCAAGATTCGAACCTGCGACCGTAGCGGTCGCGCGGTTCCCGACTGTAGCGCCTAGAACCGCTCGGCCACACCGGCCGGCAAGCAGAGGAGCAATGTCATTTAATTTTTAAGTAGAATGAAACAGTACACTGCACATCTTCCACAATACGGTCCTTAGACGACTAGACAAAAACCGCAACGCGTTATCGTTTTGAGCTAACTCACTATTGTAATTAAAAACAAGAATGATGAAAATTCCAGACTTAACCACAGGGTAATTTTTCTGCATAAGCCGTGTGTAACGTAAGAGAGTATTGAAGGATTTCACCGTATAGTTAAATATTGAAGCCACTGAAGTTATTACAAGTCAGTCGTCTGGTACTCTCTTAGGTCCTTCCTTACCAGAATCCGAGAAATACTTTTAAGTTCTGGAAGTGTCACCTACTACGTTGATAATGAGCCTAACAACAACACACTCCACGAAGTCAACTGGGCGCAGTACTTTCTATTCTTCCTTTATGACGAGCCGTTCTATATCCCACCATTGTTTGGCAGCGACGTGTGAAGAAGCTGTGTGCGTTATTTCCAGTGCGTCTGGCAGCGTAACAGCCGTATTACTTCTCGGGACAAATCCCGCAGCTTGGCGCCAGATCTGTTCTACTGGGTTCATATTGTAATGGTGTAGTAGCAAACGTAAAAACGCATCATTTGTATGATCTGCTCGATGCAGTGAAAACGAATGTCTTTCATGTTTGTACGATACTTATCTACCTCTGTGGTATAAAACGATGGATTTTTGCCTTAAGAAATTACGCTGTTATGTTTTCTTAATTTAAACAACTTTTCTGAAGTCTTTCATAAAACATCGACGATTAAGAATTTGTATTTGAAATGGAAACAGGAATTTCGCTTCCAGTATTTAATTAGAAACAAGAAGACGTGTATTATTCATAAAAATGTTGATGAGTTTTATAATTACGATATGTAGGTATTTCAAATTGAACGAGAAAAAAAACTGGTACTGCGGATTATGAAATGATACGCACACATAACCGCATTTGGTTCAATTTCCGTTATGCTACCGACTGCACTACACGTTCGCTGAAGACCGGTTTTTCTACTGCATTATATTATCCCCATAACTTTATGAAAAATATTAACAGCACCCTACTTCTCAGCACTTTTTAACCGCGTTCCACGCGCGCCTTTCACAACGGAACAAAAGCAGTCTCAGCCATTTTTGTACTGCGCAGTAACAGCGTGACAATCGGAGCACAACTCTGTAGAGGCTGTGACTGTTCACGATTTTTGAAATAAAAACTACGTAGCTAAAACGTGATTAAGAAAATCGCTGTTAATAGATTTGAATATCTTAAAGTTTCATTTAACGCAACTTAGCAATAACATATCTAATACATAAGTAGGACTTACTTCCGAGAGCGTAACAACGCCAGTGTACGTGTGCTAAGGATTCTGACCAATCATCGCGCTTGTGTTTGTTTACATCAGGTTTATTCTTAGGATGAACGGATTATAGACCACGAGATACTTACAAATGAGTGAAGAGCGAACTGGGGGGCTTCCTCCCGACACAGAAGCATCTCTATTTACTCCCTGCCAACAGCCGCCTCTAGCAGTACAGAGGAATGTTCTGGAGCTATCGCGAAAAGACAGCTTGCAAAAATGTCACACGTAATCCACAAAGGAAGGGATAGTTAAATTTATGTCGAACTTGGACCGGATATTTCAGCAGTAACACTCAAAGGAGTAAAATCTTTCAAAGTACGACATAATCTGGGCAAATAAGATGTATACACAGTCATTCGTAGATTTGTTAGCAGTAGCTAGTCTGTGTGTCACGAAGTACTGTGAGCTGCCGAACGTGAAGCAGAAATGTGCACCTAATTACATATCACGACTGGATACACGTTTTTGGTATGAATGACTGCATCACTGTCGGAAGATGGAAGACACAGCATCGCGCTCAGAAAAAATGTCGTGTAGTTTTTAAATCTCCCGCACGAAAAAACGACCATTCGTCTCGAGCTCAAAGATTTACACTGCCTGACAAAGAAATTAATAGCCTATAAAACATGGTCGGATGGCAGCGTAACTCGGTTCATGTGTAGACCACTGGTGGGAGACGGACAACTGATTTGCAGAACCGTTTATGATGGTCTGCCGCTACTTTTCAACGACGGAGACTGGATACGGACTTCATTATTTCATAGACGACTTTGTGATACGTGCCAAATACAGGGCCAGAACAGTCCATTTAACTTCCTGCAACTAGGTTTCAACTGTGCGGTAGCCAAGTTAACTGAGAATGGAATGGATTCAGTGCCTGACAAATGCAGTCTGGATGTCTTTACTGGACAGAGCAGACACACAAGCAATTACACTTCTAATTAGCTACTATTTTATCTTAGCGTCTACCCATATTGAATACCTGGGTATGTGGCTCGCCATTCCACTGATGCAGCAAAGGCGTATTAGCAAACTCCTGCCTTAAGTACAGGAGCTTCACTCATGAGGCAGGAGACACTACCCGCGTACTGAATCGCGAGTCGGCTCATCTTTGGAATGGAGTACAGCAGCACACAGCACGCAGGTCACGCAGTTACGAACAGCTGCTTTCTGGCTCCCGTAGCGTCTCAGATCTGTTCCACTGGGTTCCGATCAGGCTAGTTTCGTGGCGAAGGCTTAAACATCACTTCACCAGCACGTTCCGCAAATCTCTGACGTAGTCCACAGCTGTCACGGAAGACCAGGTGAATGACTCACCCTAACATTGCCTTTCGCGGGCAAGTCCCGAGTTCGAGTCTCGATCCGGCACACAGTTTTAATTTGCCAGGAAGTTTCATATCAGCGCACGCTCCGCTGCAGAGTGGAAATCTCATTCTGGAAACATCGCCTAGGCTGTGGCTAAGCCTTGACCCCACAGTATCCTTTCTTTCAGGTGTGCTAGTTCTACAAGGTTCGCAGGAGAGCTTCTGTGAAGTTAGGAAGGTAGGAGACGAGGTACTGGCAGAATTGAACTGTGAGGACGGGTAGCTCAGATGGTAGAGCACTTGCCCGCGAAAGGCAAAGGTACCGATTTCGAGCCTCGGTCCGTCACACAGTTTTGATCAGCCAGGAAGTTTCATTTTAACTAACCTGTTTGTATGTGCGGCTACTATATGGCAGTTTTGGTACAATGTTCAGCTGCCGAAGCAGCTAAGGTGAGCGCCTCAGTCCGAACGCTACCGTAGCTGGACACGTGTGGGCAGCCCAAAGTGGCTTCCCTTCTATGTGTCTATTTCAAAAATTTCGCAATTAAAGCTTTATCGCTTGATATTTCGTTATGTAAGTGACATGTAAGTACTGTTTCTTTTTTGCACTCCTGGTCAGTATTTACACTCAATTTTTTTTCCTATAATTTTGTAATGTTACAGGCCAGTTTGACGGTTTTACTTCTGATGAAGGCATTTATAGCAGTGCCGAAATCTAGGTGAAAAGACTTCTTTTTTGGGACCGAGGATTGTTACTGCTTAATTTTACTTTGTAAATGGTCGCTGAACACGCAGCCATGTTCAAAACTTTTACATTAATAGATGTTAAAGTAGTTATGCCTACTGAAAACGATGAATTAGTTTCTAATAAATTTCCTTTACTTTAAGTCTATGGTCACAATTTTTTGTCATCAGACTACTGGTTTCGGTCTACAATGACCATCTTCAGATCAGTTTTATAAAAACATGTCCTAATGTCCTGCAGCCACAGTGGCATCGTCAAATGTTAAATGCAAAATCAGCATCAGTATCGTCAAATATATGTAAATAACAGCATATGCAAGAGTCATCGTGCTGACAAGATGACTCTTGCACATGCTGTTTTATATACACTTCTGGAAATTGAAATAAGAACACCGTGAATTCATTGTCCCAGGAAGGGGAAACTTTATTGACACATTCCTGGGGTCAGATACATCACATGATCACACTGACAGAACCACAGGCACATAGGCACAGGCAACAGAGCATGCACAATGTCGGCACTAGTACAGTGTATATCCACCTTTCGCAGCAATGCAGGCTGCTATTCTCCCATGGAGACGATCATAGAGATGCTGGATGTAGTCCTGTGGAACGGCTTGCCATGCCATTTCCACCTGGCGCCTCAGTTGGACCAGCGTTCGTGCTGGACGTGCAGACCGCGTCAGACGACGCTTCATCCAGTCCCAAACATGCTCAATGGGGGGCAGATCCGGAGATCTTGCTGGCCAGGTTAGTTGACTTACACCTGCTAGAGCACGTTGGGTGGCACGGTATACATGCGGACGTGCATTGTCCTGTTGGAACAGCAAGTTCCCTTGCCGGTTTAGGAATGATAGAACGATGGGTTCGATGACGGTTTGGATGTACCGTGCACTATTCAGTGTCCCCTCGACGATCACCAGAGGTGTACGGCCAGTGTAGGAGATCGCTCCCCACACCATGATGCCGGGTGTTGGCCCTGTGTGCCTCGGTCGTATGCAGTCCTGATTGTGGCGCTCACCTGCACGGCGCCAAACACGCATACGACCATCATTGGCACCAAGGCAGAAGCGACTCTCATCGCTGAAGACGACACGTCTCCATTCGTCCCTCCATTCACACCTGTCGCGACACCACTGGAGGCGGGCTGCACAATGTTGGGGCGTGAGCGGATGACAGCCTAGCAGTGTGCGGGACCGTAGCCCAGCTTCATGGAGATGGTTGCGAATGGTCCTCGCCAATACCCCAGGAGCAACAGTGTCCCTAATTTGCTGGGAAGTGGCGGTGCGGTCCCCTACGGCACTGCTTAGGATCCTACGGTCTTGGCGTGCATCCATGCGTCGCTGCGGTCCGGTCCCAGGTCGACGGGCACGTGCACCTTCCGCCGACCACTGGCGACAACATCGATGTACTGTGGAGATCTCAAGCCCCACGTGTGGAGCAATTCGGCGGTACGTCCACCCGGCCTCCCGCATGCCCACTATACGCCCTCGCTCAAAGTCCGTCATCTGCACATACGGTTCACGTCCACGCTGTCGCGGCATGCTACCAGTGTTAAAAACTGCGATGGAGCTCCGTATGCCACGGCAAACTGGCTGACACTGACGGCGGCGGTGCACAAATGCTGCGCAGCTAGCGCCATTCGACGGCCAAAACCGCGGTTCCTGGTGTGTCCGCTGTGCTGTGCGTGTGATCGTTGCTTGTACAGCCCTCTCGCAGTGTCCGGAGCAAGTATGGTGGGTCTGACACACCAGTGTCAATGTGTTCTTTTTTCCATTTCCAGGAGTGTATATATACGATGCTGGTGCTGATTGTGTATTAACATCTGACGATGTCACTATGGCTGCAGTATCTTAGGACATGTTTTTATGAAACAGATCTGAAGATGGTCATCATGAATCGAAACAGGTAATCTGATGACCAAAAAAAATGTGACCGAAGGCGTAAAGCAAAGGAAATTTACACTCCTGGAAATGGAAAAAAGAACACAGTGACACCGGTGTGTCAGACCCACCATACTTGCTCCGGACACTGCGAGAGGGCTGTACAAGCAATGATCACACGCACGGCACAGCGGACACACCAGGAACCGCGGTGTTGGCCGTCGAATGGCGCTAGCTGCGCAGCATTTGTGCACCGCCGCCGTCAGTGTCAGCCAGTTTGCCGTGGCATACGGAGCTCCATCGCAGTCTTTAACACTGGTAGCATGCCGCGACAGCGTGGACGCGAACCGTATGTGCAGTTTACGGACTTTGAGCGAGGGCGTATAGTGGGCATGCGGGAGGCCGGGTGGACGTACCGCCGAATTGCTCAACACGTGGGGCGTGAGGTCTCCACAGTACATCGATGTTGTCGCCAGTGGTCGGTGGAAGGTGCACGTGCCCGTCGACCTGGGACTGGACCGCAGCGACGCACGGATGCACGCCAAGACAGTAGGATCCTATGCAGTGCCGTAGGGGACCGCACCGTCACTTCCCAGCAAATTAGGGACACTGTTGCTCCTGGGGTATCGGCGAGGACCATTCGCAACCGTCTTCATGAAGCTGGGCTACGGTCCCGCACACCGTTAGGCCGTCTTCCGCTCACGCCCCAACATCGTGCAGCCCGCCTCCAGTGGTGTCGCGACAGGCGTGAATGGAGGGACGAATGGAGACGTGTCGTCTTCAGCGATGAGAGTCGCTTCTGCCTTGGTGCCAATGATGGTCGTATGCGTGTTTGGCGCCGTGCAGGTGAGCGCCACAATCAGGACTGCATACGACCGAGGCACACAGGGCCAACACCCGGCATCATGGTGTGGGGAGCGATCTCCTACACTGGCCGTACACCTCTGGTGATCGTCGAGGGGACACTGAATAGTGCACGGTACATCCAAACCGTCATCGAACCCATCGTTCTACCATTCGTAGACCGGCAAGGGAACTTGCTGTTCCAACAGGACAATGCATGTCCGCATCTATCCCGTGCCACCCAACGTGCTCTAGAAGGTGTAAGTCAACTACCCTGGCCAGCAAGATCTCCGGATCTGTCCCCCATTGAGCATGTTTGGGACTGGATGAAGCGTCGTCTCACGCGGTCTGCACGTCCAGCACGAACGCTGGTCCAAGTGAGGCGCCAGGTGGAAATGGTATGGCAAGCCGCTCCACAGGACTACATCCAGCATCTCTACGATCGTCTCCATGGGAGAATAGCAGCCTGCATTGCTGCGAAAGGTGGATATACACTGTACTAGTGCCGACATTGTGCATGCTCTGTTGCCTGTGTGTATGTGCCTGTGGTTCTGTCAGTGTGATCATGTGATGTATCTGACCCCAGGAATGTGTCAATAAAGTTTCCCCTTCCTGGGACAGTGAATTCACGGTGTTTTTATTTCAATTTCCAGGAGTGTATTCTATATTCGGGTCACTTTTTTTTTTCGCGAACACGTTGCAGCTTGTGAAAGAATTAGCTTTTGTTGTTGCAGATAATTGAACAAGCGTGATGTTAACTGTGCAGCACAGAAGATAGTGATTCTGACATGGAGGTTGTAGAGGTTTTCGTATGGTGAAATTCGGACGAGATTGTATAAACTTGGATCTACAGATGAAGCATTTCAACATACATTGAACAAGTTTAAGTCCACTGTTGCCGTTACGGGCCCAGACAAGGCCGTCCAGCAACCTCTGCTGACCGAATCGAACACAATAGAACATCCGTTGAGCACAATCTAAAATCGGTGCAGCAATTGTCAGTAGATATGGACATTCCGCGCCCACACAGGAAGTGTTGCGACACACGCTGGAGAGGGAAAAAAAAACAACGCCGTTCCGTCTGCAGGTTCTCCACAAATTACCTGACGAGGTGTAGAGCCTATGATCATATGCCAGGATTTACGTCAAGCAGATGTAAGTCACAGCATTCTCAACCAGATCGTATTCAGCCGCGAGACAACTTCCACACTTGTGGAAGAGTAACTGACATAACTGCATCGGCTGGCTGACGCACCACCAGTGGAATTCCAGCGAGACTCCGCTAAAGCTAGTCTACATCTGCGTGGATACTCTCCAAATCACATTTGAGTGCCTGGCAGAGGGTTTATCGAACCACTTTCACAATTCTCTATTATTCCAATCTCATACAGCGTGCGGAAAAAACGAACGCCTACATCTTTCCGTACGAACTATGATTTCCCTTATTTTATCACGGTGTTCGTTTCTCCAGATATAGGTCGGCGTCAACAAAATATTATCACACTCGGAGGAGAAAGTGGTGATTGATATTTCGTGAGAAGATGCCTCCACAATGAAAAACGCCATTGTTTTAATGATGTCCCAAATCCTGTATCATTTCGGTGACACAGTTTCAGTTATTTTGCGATAATACAAAATGAGCTGCCATTCTTTGAATTTTTTCGATGTACTCCGTTAACCCTATCTGGTAAGGATCCCAACACTGCGCACCAGTATTCTAAGAGGACTGACGAGCGTAGTGTAGGCAGTCTCCATAGTAGGTCTGTTACATTTTCTAAGTGTCATGCCAATACAACGCAGTCTTTGGTTAGCCTTCCCCACAACATTTTCTATGTGTTCCTTTCAATTTAAGTTGATCGTAATTGTAATTCCTAGGTATTTAGTTGAATTTACGGCCTTTAGATTTGACTGATTTATCAAGTAACAGAAGTTTAACGAATTCCTTTTAGCACTCGTGTGGATGACGTCACACTTTTCGTTATTTAGGGTCAACTGCCAATTTTCGCAACATTCAGACATCTTTTCTAAATCGTTTGCAATTTCTTTTGATCTTCTGATGACTTTACAGGTCGATAGATGACAGCATCATCTGTAAACAACCTAAGACGGCTGCCCAGATTGTCTCCCAAATCGTTTCAATAGATAAGGAACAGCAAAGAGCCTGTAGCCCTATCTTGGGGAAAGCAAGACATTATTTCTGTTTTACTTGATGACTTTCCGCTTGTGTGGTACAGTGTCAAAAGCCTTCCGGAAATCCAGAAATACGGAATCGATGTGAAATCCCTCGTCAAGAGTACTCAACACTTCATGCGAATAAAGAGCTAGTTGTGTTTCACAAAAATGGTGTTTTCTAAACCCATGTTGACTGTATGTCAATAGACCGTTTTCTTCCAGCTAATTCATAATCTTCGAACACAATAAATGTTCCAAAATCCTGCTGCATATCGATGTTAATGATATGGACCTGTAATTTAGTGGATTACTCCTACTACCTTTCTTGAATATTGGTGTGACCTGTTCATGTTTCCCTTTTTTGGGTACGGATCTTTCGTCAAGCGAACGGTTGTATATGATTGTTAAGTATGGTGCTATTATGTCAGAATACTCTGAAAGGGACCTAGTTGGTATACAGTCTTGGCCAAAAGACTTGCTTTTACTAAGTGATTTAAGTTGCTTCACTACTCCGACGATATTTACTTCTACGTTACTCATGTTGACAGCTGTTCTTGCTTCAGGTAGTGGAATATTTATTTCGTTGTGGAAACTACTATATAGATTTCGCACTGAAGTCCACGCTAAATTTCGAGCTTCTGTAAAAGAGTGCCAGTCTTGGAGATTTTGCGTTTGTTTAAATTTGGCATGTTTTTTTTTTAGTTGTTTCTGCAAGAATGTTCTGATCCATTTTTTGTACCAAGGAGGATCGGCTCTGTCGCTTGTTAATTTATTTGGTATAGAGTCGCTTGTTAATTTATGTTATATAAATCTCTCAATTGCTGCCGATACTATTGCTATGAATTCAAGCCACATCTGGTCTACACTCATTATTAATTTGTAAGGAGTGGAGATTGCGTGTCAGGAAGGCGTCAAGTGCATTTTTGTCTGATTTTCCGAGTAGGTATATTTTTCGTTTATTTTTGGAGGATTTGGGGTTACAATACTCAATCTCGCTACGACGACCCTGTGTTCACTGATCCCCGTATCCATTTTTGATGCTCGTTATCAACTCAGGATTATTTGTAGCTAAGAGGTCAAGTGTGTGGGACGGAAATTTCAGTTGACAAAATTTATGGCCCCTTTTTCTTCGTCGAAACGCCAGGAATGAGGCAATATACGTGGATTTGCTGCTCAGCTTCTTTTACCACAGCTTGTGCAGGATGAACGTGTTCATAATGTTTAGTTCGAACAGGACGGAGCACCGTGCCATAATTCCACAGCTGTGCGTACGTTTTGGAATCAGGCGTTTCCCGAAGACGGACTGGGCGCGCAACAGCCACGAACTGGACGGTGCATTTTCCCTACCATTGACCAGTTCCTCTGGGGATTTATCGAAGAACGTGGCACTTGGCGACACCGTAACCACTCACTGGCGGACCTCTGACACCGGATTAAAGAAGCTGCTGCAGATGTGGCATCACAAAGGCTTTGGAGTATCTTTCGTGCCACAGCCAGCAGGGCTGGAACCTAACATGTAACAAAGGAATGGCACTGTAAATAACGACAGTGCAACACATATTTTAAGAAACTGATACTCTATTTGTGGACACCGTACACCGCACCTGCAGGCCCGACGAGGCAGCACGTCGCCTCTGACCCACGGTCCTGTGCACGCTGCAGTCTTGGCTGACGTCACTGTGTCAGCAGGACCCCACGTTCAGGTAGCGTGCCGCCACAGCGTCCGGAACACGTCCCACTTTTTTACTCCTGTGGCGGTAGAAACTGCAGGCCGCGTTTAACTGGAGACCCTTACTACGGGACCCAGATTACTTCTCTGCGCTGATTTCAATGCGAGATGCTTATAATAGTTTCCACGACGAAACTTTGTCTCCAAACCTGGCAGAAAATCCAAAGAGATTCCGGTCATATGAGAAGTATGCTAGCGGCAAGACACGATGTCTTGTCTACGCGATAGCAATGGACATATTATCGATTACAGTGCTGACAAAGTAGTGTTATAAAACACAGCCTTCGGAAATTCCTTCACAAAAGAAGACGAAGTAAATATTCCATAATTCGAATCGACAACAGCTATCGCCATGAGTTACGAAAAAGTAAATATCCTGGTAGTAGTGAAGCAACTTAAATCAATTTAAAAAAAAGGTTCAAATGGCTCTGAGCACTATGGGACTTAACTTCTGACGTCATCAGTCACCTAGAACTTAGACCTACTTACACCTAACCAACCTAACGACTTCACACACATCCATGCCCGAGGCAGGATTCCAACCTGCGACCGTAGCGATCGCGCGGTTCCAGACTGTAATGCCTAGAACCGCTCGGCCACTACGGCCGGCAAATCAGTAAAAGCAAGTCTTCTGGTCCAGACTGTATACCAATTAGGTTCCTTCAAGAGTATGCTGATGCAGTAGCCCCATACTTAACAATCGTATACAAACGTTCGCTCGCCGAAAGATCCGTACCCAAAGACTGGAAAGCTGCACAGGTCACACCACTATTCAAGAAAGGTAGTAGAAGTAATCCACTAAATTACAGGCCCATACCATTAACGTCGATATGTAGCTGGTTTTTGGAACATGTATTGTGTTCGCAGTTTATGAATTACGCCTAAGATAATGGTCTATAGACACACGCTCAACAGAGATTTAAAAAACATCGTTCTTGTGAATCACAACTAGCTGTTTACTCGCATGAGGTGTTGAGTGCTATTGACAAGGGATTTCAAATAGATTCCGGAAGGTTTTTGACACTCTAGCATACAAGCGCCTTGTAGTGGAATTGCGTGCTTGCGGAATATCACCTCAGTTATGTGACTGGATTCTTGATTTTCTGTCAGAGGTCAAAGTTCGTAGTAATTAACAGAAAGTCATCAAGTAAAACAGCAATCATTTCTGGCACACCACAAGGTAATGTTATGGGCCCTTTGCAGTTCGTTATCTACATAAACGATTTGGGAGACAATCTGAGAAACCGTCTTAGATTGTTTGCTGATGAAGCAGTCATTTATCGACTAGTAAACTCATCAGTATATCAAAACAAATTGCAAAACTACTCAGAAAAGACACCTGTATGGTACAAAAATTGGCAGTTGACCCTAAATAAAGTGTTAGACCATCCACAAGAGTGCTAAAAGGAATCCGTTAAACTTTGGTTACATAGCAAACAGTCAAATCTGAAGGCCGTAAATTCAACTAAATACCTAGGAATTACAATTACGAACAACTTAAATTGGAAAAAAACACACAGAAAATGTTGCTGGGAAGACTGACCAAAGACTTTGTTTTATTGGCAGGGCACTTAGAAAATGTAACAGACCTGCTAAGGAGACTGCCTACACTACGCTTGTCCGTCCTCTTTTAGAATACTGCTGCGCGGTGTGGGTCCTTTACCAGATAGGACTGGCGGAGTACATCGAGAAAGTTCAAAGAGGGGCAGCACGTTTTGTATTCTCGTGAAATAGGGAAGAGAGTGTCACTCAAATGATACAGGATTTGTGGTGAACATAATTAAAACAAAGGGTTTTTTCGTTACGGCAGAAACTTCTCACGATATTTCAGTCACCAACGTTCTCCTCCGAATTGCGAAAATATTTTTCTGTCGTCGACCTACATCGGAAAAAACGATCACAATAATAAAAAAAAAAGAAAATAAGGGCTTGCACGGAAAGATATATGTATTCGTTTTTCCCGCGCGCTGCAACAGATTGAAATAACAGAGAATTATTGTGAAGGTGGTTAGATGAACCTTCTACTAGAAACTTAAACGTTATGTGCGGAGTATCCACGTAAATGTAGAACACAAAGAGTCGCCAGCCTTACTTTGGTCCGTGGCACTGTGTTACACTTCTCACAAGTTTGAAGTTAACAATTAAAAACCTGTATCAATCCAACCACGGGCCTACTTTGAAGAAAAATTTCGCGATCCGACCCCTGGATGGGAATACACGAAAACCTCGGCACGTCAGTTTCGTTTACTGAACACCACCGCCCAGCTAGCTGCTCGGCTGCACAACGGCATCTGTGATCCCTGCGAGCTGGGCGTCTGTCTCTCTCCCACCAATGGGGGCCCATAACCGTGTGCTAGTGGCTACAGCTCGTTGTAAGTTTCACATCATAATTATGCCACTTCTCTTCGAATGCGAGCTGGATATCGCACTTAGATTTCGCCGTTTCTCTCCAAAAGCGTGCTGGTAAGCAAAGAAAACGGATGAAAACGTGTTTTGTAGCGTTCTCTCCGCGGTTACAAGAAACCACTGTCGAGTACTGAAAATGATTTGAGCCACGCCATCAAGATCGGAAATACGGGATCTTGTAATATCCCCACCACTCTGTCGGAGCTCTAACCGAGCGACAGTAAAAGCCAGAGGTGTGAGGCCAATCGAAAACCGCCACGTTTCGCCCGCGTGTATACTAACGTTTCTTCCGCGCTGAAGATTTATCACAAATACTTCACCCTTGGTACGATTTCTTATTATAAAATGTCAGTTATTGAGGCATTGGCTGTAAAAACCTTCTGGAGACCCTGACATAACGAACGATGGTGATACACGTAGCGTGTGATCCGAGTAGCACTTCGGCTCGCGCAGACGTGAGCCGGGGACATCTGCTTGCGCCCCACCTGTTGCGGAGCGCTCGCGGTTTCCTTGTTTACTTCCTGCCGCGGTTTCGCGCACTGCGTCCCTCATGCGAGCGAGCCATGGCACATACTTACCGCTGGCAACGATCAAGAGCGCATTCCACGCAGGATATGCAAGACCCCATCTTTAGAAACTGATAACTTCACACGGAATTGTCCTCACCTGGATCCACAGGATGTAATTGTTACTCACTTTTTCCACTGGAGGTGTCAAGATGGGCACCGAACAACTATGTACGAAAAATGTTAGCCGCCACCCGCGACACCAAGTTTTTTTTTAGAAATTTGAGGTAAGCCCCTATGGGACCAAACTGCTGAGGTCTACGCTAAGGACGACACACACACACACACACACACACACACACACACACACACACACACACACACAAGAGCCGAAGGGAGGACTTGAACCTCCGACAGGGGGAACCGCGCGAACCCCGGCAAGGCGCCCCAGACCGCTCGGTAGCTAAGTTCAAGCACCCCGACAGACACGTAGGTGGTGTCGCGATTGCCCACGCCGGTTTCGGCCTGCGCACGATTGGGGCCTTCCAACTCCCGTTAGAGATCCCACCGAACGTCACGTAGGCTTTTAAGCCGTATGGCAATGTACTCAGTCACTAGTCCGAAAAATGGAGAAAACCTTTGACACTTATTCTGTTCTCGACGGCGTCCATTAACCGAAAATTGAATTGGTGAAGCATGTGCCGTCACACCTGCTTACAGGAGGATACAGGGTCCTCACGAGTGACAGGTAGCTGTAGTGGCTGCGGCCAGGAAGGACGTGTCTACGAAAACTGAGTCCGATGCGGCCCCCACTGCGCCGTCCGCAGTCCCTGCTACCTTCAACACGACAAGCGCCACCCGGCACCGACGACGACTGCCGTCGCAGAGGCTGGTCCGACGCTGGTGAAACCACCACACCTGGGGGCACTGTCGAGGGGAGCCACTCGCTGCCTGGCACCGATGCCCGTCACACAGAGACTCAAGTGTACCGCTTCTGCCTTCCTTCCATCTGTCAAGGAAGCGACGGACAGTCGCTACAATTCCGACTCTGAACAGCATGTCTGTAAGCAAAAATCCTCGCAAGTAGCACTGTATGCCCTCCGACGATTACCTTCAATAAATGGGGCGACGACACGATGACCAAATATGCGGTGACGCTAAGTCCTTAGACATTCAGCTGTTGGACCTAGCCTCAGGAACGATTCACGTTGTAATGACGCAGTGGTGCCAATCCCTATTTGGTGCGACACGGTGGGGTCCCTCCTGTGGTGCCAACGCCTCCCTGCACAGCAGACGGCTTATCGAGGGACACGACTTCTGTAACGCCGAGCTCCTGGGCGGACGAGGCAGAGCATGGCATCCTACTGCGCTGCTGCAGGCAGCGTCATTAACTTTCACAGATCTCGCGTGTTGCCTATAGGACGTGGGCTGCCCTATGAACGTACCGCTCCCCTGCCGGTTTACGGCGTGATGAGATGTCTGGGAACTGATTTTACGGCCGACATGCGGTGGCCTGTAGCTCTGCACAGTAGACGCTTATTACATCGGATCTGGGCGGAACTCCTTGAGCTTCGACTCCAGACCGTGGACATGCTGCAACGGACCTGGTACGCTGACTTTTATGTTGCATCGCGAATCCCGCACGTGGACCAGACTTTTCCCATCCCACCGCCAATGACCAGACACGTGTTGGCCTCAGAAGGTTCCTTTGTGAGCCATGGCATGTTATTTTTAAGTCAGCTAGGAGTCCTTCACCGTCCTGAAGGGTAAATAAGGCCTCAATCTTTGTCACGTCCAGCATCGAGCAACAGCCCTCTTTGTAAGCACACATGTCGCGACATACTCCAACGTTGAAAAGGTGGATGGCAACTGGTAGTTTACAAAATACCGTGCAAGTGCGGGAAAACTTACGTTCGCCAAACTATTCGCACCTTTAACGACAGGTGTATTGAACATCATCGCTGTACCCGATTATTACAACCAGATAAATCTGCGAAAGCTCAGCATTGCCTTTCAGAGGGACACAGGATGCTACACAATGAGACGCAAGTAGTTGCAAATGCTTCTCGGTACTGGGATTGTGTTTTTAAAAAAAATGTTGAAATCAGAATAGCAGATAATATCATTAATCGTGATAATGGATACCCGCTAAGTAAAACGTGAAATCCTGTTTTATCAGACATGAAAAAACGATATCAGAATCGGGCGGCTATCAATAATAATTTGTAACGATGTATCGTTTTCGACAGTATTCACCACCAGAGGCGCTGCAACTCTTTTTACGCCAGGGGGGGACCCGGAATAATTGGGCGCATGCGCCCTGTGTCTAGCGCATGCGCTGTTGTACTTCCGATGCATATAAAGGTGCAGTCAATTGCGAGTGGAATCAGATATTGGCGACAGCAGAGGAGCTTTCCTGACCTGATGATGGCGGCCAGGTGGACCGTTGAAATATTGTGTTCAGATGACAGTTTGATCCGGCTGCAAACCCGACAAGAATTTGACATATTATCTTGCACATGAGCGATACAACCTAACATCAGACCATGACTTCTGTGTGCAAGTGGAAGGGTACCAAGGGCGGTGTTAAACTGCAATAAGACTGTTACATCTCCTCTGGGTACAGATCATTGTGTTTATTTCCTCGTAAGATGTCGCCTTTCTTTGTATGCATTTTCGGTTTCCAACGATCATTTTGTAGGACTGTCGTGAACATACCATGATTTCCGAACAGTAATCGGGCTGAATTTTGTAAACAGCAGGTGTCATACACTTCTGCAAAACTATGTAGTGTTTGTGTTACAAAGAATCGATTTTTCCTTTGGTATGCAACGTAAGACACAACATTCTCCCGTGAGAAGACTAAATATGTAGACTACAATAACATTTAAATCTATATGTTTGCTTGCCATTGTACGTAGTATGGCGGAGGGTAACCTGTACCACTATTAGTTGTTTGCTTCCCCATTCCTTTCACAAATAGAGTGAGGGAAAAAGAGTGCATACATGCCTCCTCATGAATGCCAATTTCTGTTATCTTGTGTTTGCGGTCCTTACGTGAAATTTATGTTGCCAGCGGTAGAATCTTTCTGTGGTCAACTTGAAATATCGGTTATCAATAGCATTCCTCGAAAAGAGCATCAATCTTCCCTGCAGGGATACCTATTTGAGCCACCTGGTGACTGTAATCCGACTCCAGAAAACAAAAATTATTCGTGATGGGAAGTGACTCACGACCAATACGATGAATTAGCCTATCAGTTTCATATCGTGCATGTGCCGCCTGTGGGATGGAAGCGATGGATAGGGTATCAGGGATATGATTCGGGACCTCGAACGGTAATCGGGCATTTTTTCCTTGTGGAGAAATCTTTTAAAGAAATTTCAGTCTTCCACTAGCACAGAGAGGGATGAACATCGTAATAAAATCAGATGTATTACCGAATTTATAAAGTGATACATAGTATAAGTCTGATATTTACAACTTATCTGCGCTGTTACCTTGAGGGATTTCACGTATGACAAAGTATTTGGTTACTTTAAGGGAGTTTGATGTCAGGAGGCATACTGCGGCAGAGGCAGGTCTTAGCACTCACGAGTTTAATACGGTAGTCCTGTGACTCAAGACATAACAGATATTAAGCTGATTAGAAGTACTGTACAGGCCCAAACACAGCTGTTTGTCTCGCAGTGGACAGCAGCCGGCGGCACCAGTGGTCACGATACTTCGGCGATCCGAAGTCGCGGATAAGCTTGGCCCGTGATGTGCTGTTGGATACAAAGAATTGCTCAACCTGTTTGGTCTCGTCTGCAGCAGCAGGGGCTGGCGGAGTGACCAGTGTGCTGGGCGAGTGGTGACAGAAGCTGACGTGTGTGTTGCGTGAGAAGATTCCGTACGACAGGTGTTTATGCTGTAAATTGACGAGTTGACAGACAGCTCGGTGACAGCCCCTCTCCCAGCACTGTACGGCCCGCGTGTGGCTGCCGGGGATGGGGCGTGCAGCTGCCGGCGTGGCAGGCGCTGCTCCGGGGCCGACGGACCTAACCAGCAGTCGGCGGGTGGCGCGCACCGCGATCGCAAATCTGTGTAATCGGTAGGATATTTCCACCAGGTATGTGTAGATGAAACGCTGTGTTGGGAGAGAGAATGTGTGTGTCTGTGTGTTGTCAAACATGGGTGCATACGACACCTCGGGTACATTTAGTGCTACGATCTACACTGAAGAGCCAAAGAAACTGGTGCACCTGCCTAATATCGTGTAGAGCCCCAGCGAGCACTCGGAAGAGCTGAAGCACGGGGTGGCTGTCCGTAAATCCGTAAGAGTACAAGTGGGCGGAGATCTCTTCTGAATGGCACGCTGCAGGGCATCCCAGACGTGCTCAATAATGTCCATCCCTGGGGAGTTTGGTGGCCAGCGGGAGTGTTTAAAATCAGAAGAGTGTTCGTGGAACTAATCTGTAGCGATTCTGGACGTGTGGGGTGTCTCCCATGCCCGCGTCTGTCGGAATGCACTGTGGACACGAGTGGACGCGGGTGATCAGACAGGGTGGCTACGTACGTGTCACCTGTCACAGTCGTATCTAGACGTACCAGGGGTTCCGAATCACTCCAACTGCACACGCCCCACACAGTCGCAGAGCCTCCACCAGCTTCAACAGTCCCCTGCCGACGTTCAAGGTCGAAGGATTCATGACGTTGCCTCCATACTCGCACACGTACATCCGCTCGATACAATTTGAAACGAGACTCGTCCGACCAGGCAACATGTTTCCGGTCATCAACAGTCCGATGTCGGCGCTGACGGCCCCAAGCGAAGCGTAATGCTTTGTGTCGTGCAGTCATCAAGGGTACACGAGTGGGCCTCCGCCTCCGCCTCCGAAAGCCCGTATCGATGCTGTTTCGTTGCGTGGTTCGCACGCCGACACTTGTTAATGGCCCAGCTTTGACATCTGCAGCAAGGGAAGGGTTGCACCTCTGTCACGCTGGACGATTCTCTTCAGTCGTCGTTCGTCTCGTTCTTGCAGTCTTTTCTTCCGACCGCAGCGATGTCTGAGATTTGATGTTGTATCGGATTCCTGAAATTCACGGTACACTCGTAACATGGGCCTATGGGAAAATCCCCACTTTATCGCTATCTCGGAAATGCTGTGTCCTATCGCTCGTGTGCGCCGACTGTAACACAACGTTCAAACTCACTTAAATCTCGATAAGCTGCTATTGCAGCAGCAGTAACCCATCTAACAAATGCGCCAGACACTTGTATTACATAGGCCTTGCCTACCGCAGCGCCGTATTCTGCCCGTTTACGTTTCTCTGTTTTGAATACGCATGCCTATACCAGTTTCTTTGTTGCTTCAGTGTATTTGTGGCGGAAATTTCAGTACCTGATTTGCATAAAGTTTGCATGTGATACTCAGACATAGAAAATATGTTTTATTACGAAGAAGAGTCTTCGTAAGGTGGAGATGAGTGTTTTAGGCTATCTATTTGAATCCTGTAAATTATTAATCAATTAATTTGATAGGGTAGCCCAAATGGAGTAGTTCGCTCTATTTTTTATCAAATTTTTGTCATCTCTCCCTTTGCCCGAAGCATTAGCCAATATGAACACAGTATTCTGAGCAGAGATGAAAACCTCTGTCTGTCTGCATGCTGCGAGACATTTGTGTACACACACACACACACACACACACACACACACACACACACACACACACACACACACCCACACACATACGTACATGAAGTAAGGTTGAGAGAGAGAGAGAGAGAGAGAGAGAGAGAGAGAGAGAGAGAGAGAGAGAGGAAACGAGTCTGGGATTTCCGGAACAGCAGACTGCGGCACCTGATGTGTTGTCTGCGGATACAAGATGAAAGTTTAGTAGAGCGATCCGTAATTAGGAGTTTGAGCGGTTTTGACCTATCTGGCGGTGCCCCGACGACAGACAAGCGCGGGAGATCCCAAAGTTGGCTACTTTACCACACTTCATTCCACTTCTCGGTGCTTACAGTTATTACGTCATGAGGGATGGTGTGGGGATTGCAGATGTGAGCTGTACCGAAGTGGGAGAACCATGTCTCCGGCAAACTGATTCAATAAAATATATCCTTACATGATTGACATTGATTTGAATTGCGTGTTGTGCGATCCTTCTTCTGCAGAGCAGAGTGAGTCTTTTTGCCGCTAATTTCTTGTGGGATGGGTGGGGAAGGAGGGGGCGAGGATTCGGGGGTGAGAAGTCGTCTGGCGGTGGCACTGAGCATGGGCTCGGTCGATGCCTGCCTGTCGAGGTGAGTGCACACGCGAAAATTCCCCGACAAGACGACACCTCCAATCTGCAGAAGTGTAATTACGTTAATTAGGACATGTAGTTGCTGGATGTGAGCGTTTGCCGCCAATTAAAGAGTGCCAACTGCTGCAAACTGGATTTCATAAATAAACAGTGTAAACTCATCTATACATTTGACATTAACTTCAATTCTGTATGATGAGATCGTTCCTCTCCAGCACAGATTTTTTCGCCGCCCATTTTGCAGGTGGGGGAGTGCAGGGTGGAATGTACAGATGGGAGGGAAAGGCTGAGTGATCTCTCAGGAGGGGGAGGGGTAACTAATAGATTTAATTAATTAGTCTGTTGATTTGATATCAAATGTGTGCTTGTATTTATGTGCTGAGTTCCAAGAGGAGTGGAGGAGGGGGAAAGGAGGAGGAGGAGGAGGAAATAGTGAACGGGGTGGGGGGGGTGGGGGTTCTCTGAAGGGCGAATTATTTCCAGGTTGTCATATATGAAGCCTCAGCAGGTCATAAACGACTTAGTAGAATAATACGTTAAGGTCATAAATCAAGTTTGCCTCTGAATGGATGCAACCCGTGCTAATGAACTGTCATTCTGTTTTTGCCCCACGACTGGTCGCCTGGTAGAAGTACATTTAGTCGACACTACATTGGCGATTTGCATACTTACAGCAGAATGGTAAACGTTAGATTGGGAGATCGGGTAAGTTACGATGGGGTAGTGACTCGAATTGGGTCAATCAAACTAGCTCCGCGACTAAAAACTAGAACAACATCAAAAAGAACTCTTACTGTTACTACTACTACTACAGTGAGGGCACTTACGTGGCAGTTGGTTGCCAGTGCAAATCAGTATAACCGCCGGCGCGTCAAGACCGGTGCAGGGTTACAAGTTGCTCCTCCGCCTCGCAGGGCTGGCAGCTTCTGCAAAAGCACACGTCACACACTGTCAGTAGACTTAAAAACCCTCTCATGGACTAGGATTGGTCTTTCTACTGGTTTTAAAATGAGAAAACAAACAAACAAGCGACGCATAAGCGAAGGCAAAACGAGGTACACAAAGCATTTGGCAATGGCTACCGTGCGGTTGCTCGGTGAGGTTGCTGAGGCTAGCCGTGTAGTGAACGAGGCAGTTAAGGTCCGACTGCAGCCGTGTCTTATGCGAGCATGCTTCAGTTTTAGGACGGTTGATATTTTTAAAAATATCAGAAAACTGATATATCGATATTCAAAGAGATCTCATTATCTGCCATCCATATTTCGAAGAAAATCATCGATATTTCGATATAATGACGGAAAAATTATCTATGTTTCGCCCAAACAAAATATCGGCTGCACATTGCAAATACACCGGCAGTATTAGAACTGTATATGTAAGTATTGATTTATTATTAGATATTCTGTTCATCAACAAGCCAGCAGCCTGCTTACCCCCTGTAGAGCAACAATTGAAAGGAATATACTAGTGGTCATTAAAATTGCTACACCAATAAGAAATGCAGATGATAAACGGGTATTCATTGGACAAATATATTATACTAGAACTGACATGTGATTAAATTTTCACACAGTTTGGGTGCATAGATGCTGAGAAATCAGTACCTAGAACAACCACCTTGATACGCCTGGGCATTGAATCAAACAGATCTTGGATGGCGTGCACAGGTTCAGCTGCCCATGCAGCTTCAACACGATACTACAGTTCATCTGTAGTTACTGGCGTATTTTGACGAGCCAGTTGCTCGGCCACCATTGACCAGACGTTTTAATTGGTGAAAGATCTGGAGAATGTGCTGGCCAGGGCAGCAGTCGAACATTTTCTGTATCCAGAAAGGCCCGTACAGGACCTGCAACATGCGGTCGCGGATTATCCTGCTGAAATCTGCAGGTAAGTGGCACAATAGGTGTCCGATGGGTCCGTCGTTCAGTTTTGTCACATATCGGATTTGTCTGGAACACTTCACTTCATGTCAACCAACCTGTTTTTTCGTTTCTGCAAACGCCAGTGACTTAGCAGCTGCAGTGCAAAAATTGCGTGCTCAAGCTAAACGTTGCAGTTTCTGCTGGTAACGTCAAGCGTCGATTACGTCATCATTTCCTCTCACATGTCTCAGTCCACCGCACAGGCCAGTCTTATCATTCAGATTTTTGTTCATCAGTTTCAGTAACGGTTTTGGAGAATGCCGATGTGAAGAAGTAGCACACTATTTGCGATCTACTACAATTTCTAAAGAACAAAACAATGTAATACAAAATCTTTAGTCGACATTGTTGTTTCGATGTTGATGTTTCTATATCGATATGTAGATGAGAAAGAATCGCCATTATAAATCGATCACTTTCTTGCAAGAGATATCGATATCCATTCGACAGTGCTAGTGCAGAAACCGCTCCCGTTCTGCTAGTGGGTCGCATCCCCCGACTATCTGCAGCCTTGTGTTACTTTAACATTGATAGCTAAGACGTATGTCGTTATCGATAGTATATTAACTATGTGTTCTTTTGTGCCTGTAGTCCAAATGAAAAAATAGCTTTCTAAGAATTTTTTACTGATTTAAGACAACAATAATAGATATGCAAACTTTGTTTCATAAAATTAAATGTTCTAATGTATGTGAAATCTTATGCGACTTAAGTGCTAAGGCCATCAGTCCCTAACCTTACACACTACTTAACCTAAATTATCCTAAGGACAAACACATACACCCATGCCCGAGGGAGGACTCGAACCAAAACGTCATTTTTTCTGATGAATCTAGGTTCTGTTTACAGCATCATGATGGTCGCATCCGTGTTTGGCGACATCGCTGTGAACGCACATTGGAAGCGTGTATTCGTTATCGCCATGCTGGCGTATCACCCGGCGTGATAGTATGGGGTGCCATTGGTTACACGTCTCATCAGATGTGTTACGACCCGTGGCTCGACCCTTCTGTGAAACCCTAGATTTCAGCGGGATAATCCGCGACCGCATGTTGCAGGTCCTGTACGGGCCTTTCTGGATACAGAAAATGTTCGACTGCTGCCCTGGCCAGCACATTCTCCAGATCTCTCACCAATTGAAAACGTCTGGTCAATGGTGCCCGAGCAACTGGCTCGTCAAAATACGCCAGTAACTACAGATGAACTGTAGTATCGTGTTGAAGCTGCATGGGCAGCTGAACCTGTGCACGCCATCCAAGCTCTGTTTGACTCAATGCCCAGGTGTATCAAGGTGGTTGTTCTGAGTACTGATTTCTCAGCATCTATGCACCCAAACTGCGTGAAAATGTAATCACATGTCAGTTCTAGTATAATATATTTGTCCAATGAATACCCGTTCATCACCTGCATTTCTTCTTGGTGTAGCCGCACAGTCCGTACTATTTCTGCAGCGCCTGAGACCGCTCGGCTTATTCCGCGCGGCAGGTAGTTACATTCTTGCTCTTTAGTCTGCTGTTTAAAATACAACATTACAAGTTATGTAAATTTTGTTTTACAAAAAGCAAGGGATTTACACTTTTCACCTTTAGTCTGTGGCGTTTTTCATTAATTATTTCCCCAACCTTGAGGAAATCCATCTGTGCAGGAACTAAAGTCGCTGAACAGCACAAATATTTAGTGGCCGTTACACGCAACACACTGTTAGGTATTACCCAACATTCCAATACACAAGCATCCTCGCCTACTATGTGTTTCTCAGAATATTGACGTCGGTGAGCTGTGGAATCACTGACTGGTGTAACGACGTCAGCGTTACGCTGTTGTTCTTTGGGCAACAAAAAAAGGTACATCGTACGATTTCAAACTGGTAGACGTATTATCACAGCTCATGGGTACTTCTGTTTCAGGTATTATCTTGGTGTTGATGCAGTGATCGCAGCATGAAGTAATTGTGCAATGTTCTCTGCCTCTTGAAATATCCTGAAACTAAGTTCTTTAAACGTAGGATCTAATAATGTCGCAAGCATATTAACAGTCCGTGTGCCAAATAGTTTTAGTATTTCATTGACTGATTTAATAAAGGAATCCATAACACTTCGTGTTTCATTAGCTGTTGAGGTGCTTTACAAGTCTGACAGCTTTGCAGAAATATCTCATTTAAAGGGTATAATTAAGGAAGCAGTGACGTATGGCACCCCTGAGATTATTGTTGTTGCTACTTAAAAACGTTCAAGAAGACCTATTATCTCTCATATAACTAAGTAATTTTCTGCTGTGAGGGAAGCGGTGCTTTTGAACTTTGATCGCAATCCAAGCTCACTTCATACTTCCAAAATTCTTTGTGAGCACGTAGTATGAGGTGTTGCATCGAGTCAGCACCTCTTGTATCAGCTTCAGTTCTTTTTTGTTTGCTGTTTTTTTAGTATGGCGCAGCTTGTCACTGGTCAGTGTAGAGTTATATAAGAAAGCCGCAACAGCCTTTGTTTTCAATAAAATTTCGGAAAATAATTCCACTCTGAAACAGTCTTATACTGTTAAGTTGATGCAGTGTGCAAAACAAGGTAAATGTCGAATACTTATGATTTCGGCATTTTTTTCCCCATAACTGCCGCGTTGACTGTAACTATTACCACTGTCTTATCACTAATACTGAAATCTACTAAGATTTTATTGATGACCTGAAAAAAGTAATGTTGAAATTAACTGCCAATATATCCAAAATTTGGTGTAATATTCTCAAAAAATTATTTTTTCAACGTCTTGTTTTGTAAAATATTACTTTCATATACAAACAAATAATTCTCAAAAAACCCAGTCCGATATATTACTTATCGATGCGAAGTTGAACTTGAGCATCTTAGAAGGAAGAGGAAGACGACGACGACGAAGAAGAAGAAGATCACACGAGGAACAGTTTGCCGTCCAATGTTGCCACTTCAGGTGCGCACGCCTGCTGATGAGCTGCAGCAGGTGTGGTATAAACTGCACACAGGAGTAAGATGGTGTAATGAAAGCCCACTGAAGAGACCAGGGGTGTTTTTCACTTGAGTTGACACTGAATACAAATATTAGGGCCACCACTCTGCTACAGCTGAAGTCGGCAGCACTTGTGATCTTAATTCAGTCGACGTATAGGTGTAGCTTGTAGAAGTCTTCCTGGGAGTTTCGCCTCTCGCCGAGGGAAGCGCACGAAGCGGTATAAAAAGTGCAATAGTGTTGTGAAAGTGCGGGGAGAGACAGCAGCGCATCGTACCAATGTATTCCTATGATATACCCGGGCCGCTCAAGGTTCGTACTTGACACGTCCTCAGAGACAGCAAATACACCGAATTCACTCTAGTTCCGATACAGTAGCTTAAAATAGAAATAAATGCTTGTAGCCAGCTAGGGCTAAACCTAGGGCGATCCACTATAAATGGCGCGCGGCAGTAACAATGGTTTGAGAAAGCGCATTGCAGAGACATCCACGTTCAAACGTTACTTATTTGCACGAATGAATAAGAAAATAAATAAAAGTGGGGGTGAAGCTGCGAAGAAAAACTTTACAAGCTATGCATGCCGATTTGACTTGTACCAACATGTGCCGATCATAAGAATGAACCGAAACTCAGCATGGCATTGACAAGTTAAAGAAGGAAACATTTTTTTAAAATGTTACTTATGTTGTGGCTGACAGGAGAGCCAACACAGGGTTTCTAAAGGAGGCCGAAATGCACGCGTTTTAGCTCACGTGGGCTGGCGTGAGGTCTGGAACATGACAAGGGAATTAGAATTGAGAAAAACAGACGTAGCTGGTGGAATACTTAACTTTAATCCATTCATGGAGAACGTCGCTCTTTATGGTACATGATTCACAATATCAATAGTACGGATACTGGCGTCTTGCTAGGTCGTAGCGAATGACGTAGCTGAAGGCTATGCTAACTATCGTCTCGGCAAATGAGAGCGTAGAAGTCAGTGAACCATCGCTAGCAAAGTCGGCTGTACAACTGGGGCGAGTGCTAGGAAGTCTCTAGACCTGCCGTGTGGCGGCTCTCGGTCTGCATCACTGATAGTGGCGACACGCGGGTCCGACGTATACTACCGGACCGCGGCCGAAACTAATTTTTCAGCCACTATAAAGTGCCAAGTCAATGCCAGTATGCCTTCATTTGCACGGCTTGTCCACATGTCCGCTGTAAAACTCAAAAAATTGCACTTTAAGGGCCTTTTCTAATTTATTTCTTATCTCCTCATATAGTTTAGAGATCAGCGAACATTTAAGTGTGGTTTTATCTGGCTACTCTTATCTGTTGTGCATAGCATGAACAATTTTTTTTTTTTTTTCAAGCTTTGATGGTCGGAAGTTCTGTACGGCAGCATATCGATAGCCATCATTTGTGCATAAAGAGAATCAAGTTCTTTCTTTACTTTTGAACTAAAATCGTACAAATGACTAATGTTAACTTAATTTTTTAGAAAGCTTCTCGATCTTTTGGTTGCACCTCTTGCACTTCATCTAGCTTACTAGTTGATCCCTCCGTCACCCTTCCGTTTTTTTGCTAAAATCCATGGCTCTCTAGTTTCTTACCATGGTTTCATTTTAAGTGATCTCTTAAATTGGTAGTATTCCCTGAACATCTATATTCTTTGCTGCAGATGGTACACTTCACAAACTATTATCTCCCACTTTTTGAATAATTTCCAGACAGATGATTGATTTTTACGATTCATTTTGAAAATAATAAAAAAACTATTTACTTCTCTCAGAAACAAACAACCCAATCTCGTAAGCGCATGATTTCCTCGGCTAACTTTCGGTGGCGCGTGAAAAGTGCCGATAGTTTCATTTCGGAACGATTCAGAACACTTCGTGGCAACTATGCTCTTTGTATCACTGCTGCCAATGACAGCGATTCAGCAGTTGTAGACTATAGTTTCATGACAAAGAAGAATCCTGTGATTGTGTGGCGTTTAAGTAACGAAATGAGTGATGCAGAAACCGTTGCTGCAACATTGAAGTCACCTGCTACGATACCCGAACAGCTTGAACCTTTGGCGGCAGCATTCTTCCTCGTGACCCTCGAAAAATTATTAATCACATCTCAGAATGCTGTAAACTGGAAAAAAAATGGCCGGCCGCGGTGGTCTCGCGGTTTCTAGGCGCGCAGTCCGGAACCGTGCGACTGCTACGGTCGCAGGTTCGAATCCTGCCTCGGGCATGGATGTGTGTGATGTCCTTAGGTTAGTTAGGTTTAAGTAGTTCTAAGTTCTAGGGGACTAATGACCACAGCAGCTCAGAGCCATTTGAACCATTTGAAAAAAAATGAAAAATAAAAATAATGGTCAGCTAATTCGAGCGCTTCAGAATTTCAAACAAGGGGTATCATTATTGACGGGCAAGAGCTTAAGAACTGTCGACATATTTAGGAGATTTTACAAAAACATTCCCGGACTTTCACCGTCAACTCTTTGCAAGAGGAGGTTAGTTTTGTTTCCCATCCATTGAAAAATTCACATTTCGCCCGATTGACTTATGAACATGCATTGTAGTACTATGAAAGCAGATAGCACGTAAATACAGATATACACTTCATGATTTTGTCCAGCCACCAGACAAATAAAAATTTGACACTCGACAGGTTGTGCGTTTACTATATTCAGTTTTGCGTGAACTGATGCGTCCGTGAAGGAACAAGTTCCGCTAATCGAACACAACATAGGTAGCCAACGTGTGAACGATACTTGTGCTTCTACGAAAGCTGGAGTGACGCCGGGTGTTAGGGTTACATCGTTGTTTTGTGTTTCCAAATCGGCTTACACATTAACGCGTACAACTGAAATCACTTGTAAGTACAATGTGGACTCAGACACACAAACTGACAATAGCGGATGTGTTTCATTAATAATGATAATAATCACATTTATTTTAAAATGCATTATGGAGTAGACTCAGAAACGCTTAACAAATTCTTAAAACGCAATTTTTTTTTTCCTCTGCGTTATATTACAACAGCGTTATTTACATTTGTATGCCTTTCTATACCTTTGCTCAAAAATTTGAAGTGGCAATCGGTATAATGCGTGTGGTGTCACCGCCAGACACCACACTTGCTAGGTGGTAGCCTTTAAATCGGCCGCGGTCCGGTAGTATATGTCGGACCCGCGTGTCGCCACTATCAGTGATTGCAGACCGAGCGCCGCCACACGGCAGCCCCTAGAGAGACTTCCTAGCACTAGCCCCAGTTGTACAACCGACTTTGCTACCGATGGTTCACTGACAAAATACGCTCACAATTTGCCGAGACGATAGTTTAGCATAGCCTTCAGCTACGTCATTTTGCTACGACCTAGCAAGGAGCCATTATTAGTTACTATTGATATTATGAACCATGTACCGTCAAGACTGACGTTCGTCATTAATGGATTGAAGTTAAGTATTCCACCAGCTACATCCGTTTTTCTGAAGTCTAATTTCCTTGTCCTGTTCCAGACATCACGCCAGCCTGCGTGAGCTAAAACGCGTGCCTTTCGGCCTCCTCTAGTAACACGGTGTTGGCTCTCCTGGCAACCACAACAATGCGCATTCATGATTCCATGGTATTTACATGGGCAATTTTTACCATAAGCATATAATCGGTAATAGATAAGCATGATCGTGGGTTGTCATCACTGGAAGACAAACAAGAAAATTCCCTCTCACACGTCCCCTCCACCACAGCAGCCAACCTGTGAACAAAATTCGTTAATGAGCAGCATAGCCTCGCTAATGCTCCACCAATATTTGATTTTGACTAAATATCACCATGCAATTACTTTCCCTCTACACTCCACACGCCATGGGGGCAACAGTATCCGACAATTTTTCGCGAGTCAATTAAAAAAGAATTACTTTGTAAACGAAATGGCTATCGACAGTTAAACCAGACTACCGACAGTGCAGGCGCTATGGGTGCAGACACTATCGATAATCGATAGTTTATCGATGTTTAGGTTAAGAGTAGGCCTCAGCCGTGGAGAGTGGGTTCTCCTTCGCGCAGCCGCCCGCCGGGGAAGTCCAGTTTCGCGGCCGCTGCTGAGCCAGCCTAGCGGCTTGCCCACGTGCTGTTGCGCCGCCGTTTCAGTTTGAGTCACCAATACACTCGTGTTTTGCTGACAAAAAGTAAGTGCGTAATTTTATTTTTTCGAGATGATTCTTGAAACTTTGACCGTCCCTCGTAAGCTTCTGCCTTGTGGTTATATTTGTGCACGTTAACCCCACGTGCGAACGGAAATTTACTGGTCCAAGTATTGAAAATAAGATTGTACGCTTTCGACTAAATAATGTGTCGCTGTTACCTGTTACACATTCGTACTGTCTTACTTTTTTTTCCTGGGCTTAGACCATTCTGCACCGAGAAAAGCGAAATTATTTCGTTTGGCAGCAGTAACCATTGCTTAATGAAATAACTGGCATTACGGTGTCGAACACCCAACTGTAGTTCTGCTGCAGCAGATTCGCAACGAAGCCCGCTGCCGTTTCGTCAAGGACGGAAGTGACATTGGATGACCTCGGCATCACATCTAACATTTCAGTTTTCATCGCAGACACGGCAAGAGTCACTTAAGATCTGCGTCTTCTGTTTCTATGCTAACGCTGCTAGTGGCACAGGGAGAAGATACTCAAATGGGACGAGAGAGAGACGAAGAAACGGCGTCACGGAGAAAATGAAAATCGCTTCCTCAGTCACGAGTCTCATTAGTGAGCACCAAAGAAGCTCATTTAGAACTATTTTTCGTTGCTATTATTAGAGTGCAATCGTATGTTGCGCAAAACGCATTATCTGATTGCAGCAGAGAAACGCCTTGCGGTTACGTCGATGACCTGTTGACCTTCAGTGTCGCCAGTTGCTACAATCCACGGCCAGCACACTGCACCCCATCTACGAGAAGGCCAGAAGGCCACCTGCAGGTGTTGGGGGAGTGGGGGGGGGGGGGGGGGCAGTGGAAGTGTGCCTAGGTCGAACTTGCCCTGTATCTGTGCGTCCACACATTTTCGTAAACTACCAAGTAAAGATAAAACTTTGATATCTCCAAATCCAAACGAAGGAGAATTTCAACTGGATCACATAGCCACATCTAAAACGCATATAAAGGAAATTATGAATGGTGAAGCACTCTGAAATGGGGAATTTGATTTAGTTCATTATCTAAGATTAAAATACCAGTTCTCCCACATAAAGCAAAAAAATATCACTAAGAAAGTAATCAGATACACCTCCACTACAGCTAATATTACTACTGAAAATATAGAAAAGATTACAGAAGAAACTGAACCAGCAAATCAAGGTGATTGTCATGAACTCCAGGTACAAATTACTACAGCAGCAGAGAAAACTTTAGGAGTGGCCAAGAATAAAAAGGAGGGATTGTGGGACGAAGCGCATGAAGAACTTGAGAACAGAGAGGTTAAAATTGGAGAAACAGGTGATGTTAAAAAAGAACATTTACAAAACTCAAAACAACAAAGAAAAAAGTCAATAATAATCCCCAAAATCAGAAGAACTTTTTAAAAAAACTCGGCGTCTTGAAATATAAGATAATTTTAGCAAAAATAATACCAGAGATTTTTACTAAACTTTTAAACATGTACTTACATACTATCAAGCACCTATTTGTTTCAAAGATGAAATTGGCAAAACAGGATTAAATAACAAAAATTGCGAAATGCTAGCAAAATTTTTTGACAGGTTCGTAAACTGTCAAGTTCCAACAGTTAAACTGGAATTTCCAGCAATTCTACAAAATCTGGAGAAAGATTTCTTGCCAATAGACCAAGAAATTCATGAAGCCACAAAAAAAGCACAATGCAAGTTGTGAAGATTACATTACAACAAAATTTTTGAAATGGCCAGAACCGAAGATTATAAACGATTTGCAACTGCTGTTTGAGAACATTTGGAAGATTGAAAAGATTCCAGAAGAGTGGAAAGTAGAATTAATTCGCACTCTGCATAAAAAAGGAGACAAAAGGTCGACAATTACAGAGGAGTGTCACTTATGCCAGGGCATATAAAATATTATCAAGAATTCTCATCGACAGAATAGTAAAAACGTTATCTAAACAGTTGGGAGAAATCAGGTAGGTTTTTCGAATGGGAAGATCCTGCACAGAATAGATTTTTAACCTAAAATGAATAATTCGCCACAGAATGTTAACCAGCAAACCTGTAACAGTATAATTTATTGAATTCCAAAAAATGATTTAGTTCTGTAAACAGAGAGATAATAGATAAAATCATTAGACAATTTTCTGTGCAAGCAAAATTAGCAAACATAATTCACGTAACTGTAACAAACACGATATCCAAAGTTAAACTTATGGGCGAAATATCTCAGCCATTTGAAATAAAAACTGGTGTTAGACAAGGGGCTGGTTCTAGAAAAAATAGTAAGGATCGGGAATTTGGAGCTAAAGAATCCCAAAATTGAACCAATAATTATATGAAGGGAAACAAACGGAATTAAACTGTCTGGTTTTTGCAATTCTGCAATACTTTCAGAAGATCTGACACATGCAGTTATTCAAGTAATTATTCTGAAAGAAATAGCAAATAGAATCGGTCTCAAAATTTCAGCTGAAAAAACAAAATTCATGACAAACATAAAAAATGAACTATAGTTCATAGAAACACAAATAGTGCGAGTAAGTAAATTAAAAGATCTTATACAACAGAATACACTAGAAACATTTGCAATAGGTATAGGAGTTAACAAAATGGAGAGAGGGTATGGTTTGACAAGAAATGTGTATTTATAAAAACAAAATAAACACTGTACCACAGTGGTACGACCAGAATGTTTACATAGATGAGAATGTCTAATAGTGAACAACAACCATCAAGAAAAGTTTTGCATCAGTCCGATTCCCAGAACTCCTGAAGATAGACGTTGACTGTGGATATTGTATCACAGGCACAGTCCCTTTCACTGTTCAGATATGTCACTAAACCCGCCCAAAGATGTAAACAACCATGCACGATCAGCTCCGACAGCCGATCAGTTCCAGTCATTCCACCAGGAAGGAGGTATACGGCTCTTGTCTGTCGTTCTACCATGCCTAGACGGTCAATACCGCGGTTCAATTGCGTCCGCACTGTTGCTTTGTGCCAGGAAGGGCTCTCAACAAGTGTCCAGATGTGTGAGTGAACCAAAGCGATGTTGTTCGGATGTAGAGAAGTTACAGAGAGACAGGAACTGTCGATGACATGGCTCGCTCAGGCCGCCCATGGGCTACTACTGCAGTGGTTCAAATGGCTCTGAGCACTATGGGACTTAACTTCTAAGGTCATGAGTCCCCTAGAACTTAGAACTACTTAAACCTAACTAATCTAAGGACATGACAAACATCCATGCCCGAGGCAGGATTCGAACCTGCGACTGCAGCGGTCGAGCGGTTACTGCAGTGGATGAGCGCTACCTACGGATTACGGTTCGGAGGAACCCTGACAATAAGGCCACCATGTTGAATAATGCTTTTCGTGCTGCCACAGGACGTCGGTTTATGACTCAAAATGTACGTAATAGGCTGCATGATGTGCAACTTCACTCCCGACGTCCATGGTTAGCTCCATCTTTGCAACCACGACACCATGCAGCGCGGTACAGATGGGCCCAACAACCGCTCGGGACTGGCATCACGTTCTCTTCACCGAAGGGAGTCGCGTATGCCTTCAACCAGACAATCGTCTGATACGTGTTTGCAGGCAACCCAGCCAGGCCGAACGCCTTAGACACACTGTCCAGTGACTGCAGCAAGATGGAGGTTCCTTGTTGTTTTGGATTGGCATTATGTGGGGCCGACGTACGGCGCTAGTGGTCACGGAGGTGCCGTAACGGCTGTACGATACGTGAATGCCATCCTCCAACCACATCGACCGCATCTTGGCGAGGCATTCGTCTTCATGGACGACAATTCGCGCCCCTATCGTGCACATCTTGTGAATGACTTCCTGCAGGATAACATCGCTCGACTAGAGTGGCCAGCATGTTCTCCAGACATGAAACCTATGGAAAATGCCTGGTGTAGATCGAGAAGGACTGTTTATGGGCGACGTGACCCACCAACCACTCTGAGGGATCTACTCCGAATCGCCATTGAGGAGTGGGACAGTCTGAGCCAATAGTGCCTTCATGACCTTTGGATAGTATGCCACGACGAATACAAGCATGCATCAATACAAGAGGACGTGCTGTTGGGTATTAGACATACCGGCGTATGCAGCAACCTGGACCACCACCTCTGAAGGTCTCGCTGCATGGTGGTACAGCATGCAATATGTGGTTTTCATGAGCAATTAACAGGGCGGAAATGATGTTTATGTTGATCTCTATTCCAATTTTCTGTACAGGTTCCGAACCTCTCGGAACTGAGGTGATTCAAAACTTTTTTTTATGTGTGTATAAGGTGAACAGAACAGAAGTATTTAAAAGACGGATAACTAGAAAATAATAGGTGCAATACAAACTACAGATGGCTGGAATATGTGAAGTAATGAGGAGATCTACAAAAATGTAGAGCAAATGTCGCAAGTGATGGCTAGAAAAAGATTAAGCTTTTTTTGACACCTCTACCAAATGAATGAGAACAGGTTCATGAAACAAATATTCTTGGAATTCTCGAACAAGGTAATGACAATAGCATCGATCACAGAAATAAGGAAAGATGTAGAATGAAATAACATCAAAGAATCGGAAATAACAGAAAGAAATCATTCATTTCAAGAATAAAATATTGAATTTTAAGGCTTTCAATGCATAAAAAATATGAAAAGGGAACAAGACGGACAGAGGAAAGGAAAACAGGGGGAGAAGATGAATGAGAACTGGTAAAACAGAAAACAACAAGGAAAGAAGAGAAATTGAAGTTGTTACGTGATCCTAGTAGAACAATCCGAAAACAAAAAGTGCAATAAACTAATTGCACGAACAATTCTTGCAGAACATCTGAAACATACAGTATACGCAAGCAAGAGAGCTCGTTATTCTTCAAATTCTTCCGTCGTAACTCTCGACCGGGACGATGGGGCGGACTTGAGCATCCAACGGAGAAAACATGTCGGGAAGCGGCGACGCTGCCCCGAGGCACTGTTTGCACGGCCCTCACCTCCGACACCCAGGGACGGTCGCTGCCCGCCTCTCTGCCTGCCCACCAAGCCAGTTCGTTGTGGGACGCCATCTCAATGTGGCCGAGGATGTACCCACTAGCACCATTGGTCAGTGGTTCCCTTACTCGAATCTCTACAGATTCTTTGATAACACAGTCCCAGGCGTTAGAACCTTAGTGCGGTAGTAATCCGCTGTGTGTAATTCGGAAAGGCGATGTTTCGCATCTGCCGACTTACTAGGCAGCTGCGATCTGGTGTGTCTCGTTGTGGCTCACCAGTGGAACCATTAAAATGGGAAATACTGAGTCTGCCTTCACGGTAGTAAGCCCTCAGAAGGAAAGTTATCAAAGACGGCACTGAGAAACCAGCGGAAACCAAATATGCAGACATTGTAAAGGAACTGATAAAACAGTCGCCGGCCGCGGTGCTCTAGCGGTTCTAGGCGCTAAGTCAGGAACCGCGCGACTGCTGCGGTCGCAGGTTTGAATCCTGTCTCGGGCATGGATGTGTGTGATGTTCTTAGGTTAGTTAGGTTTAAGTAGTTCTAAGTTCTAGGGGACTTATGACCACAGATGTTGAGTCCCATAGTGCTCAGAGCCATTTGAACCATTTTTGAAAGCAGTCGACCACATTCTGACCTGTTGCCAGGAGATTGCACACGAGGATTAAGAGAAGAGAATTTTGTGGTGCAAACGATACTTTTGAACTTCTGAGAAACATCATCAGCCAGTGGCGGAGTTATAGACAGGAAAATGTAGCCGACAATGAGCAAGTGAGACTGATCAATGACTTTTTTTGGGTTTCTTGACGAATTTGATTTTATAGTCCACCAGAGGGCGTTAACAACTCGCCTGGAGACGAGAATACCGTTAATCAGTCACGGCGAGAAAACCAAAATGATTACTTCAGACTATTCGACGACTGGCTCACGGCATGCCGGACGTGACAGTAGTGGAGAAAAAGAAAGTGGGCATCATACGAATTGCTGCACCAGCCAACAGCACACTGAAGGACAACAGCCGGAATACGATTAAATGTGTGTATCAAAAATCGAACTTGAGTAATTCTGGCACAGTTTTGTAAAGTAGAGAGCAGTAGTCCCTGACGCACAGGCTGCAGTCCTGGCATCGATACAACATGTATCTGCCAATCATAAACAACACTTTGAGGGGGGTCACATACACCAAGACATTCTAGTCGCTTGAGCATTGTTCGACTAGTGACAAAATATGAAATTTACCATTGTTATCTAGTTCGCTGTATTTACTGTTTTACGAGGGTTGCCCAGAAAGTAATGTACAGCACTTTTTTTCTCAGCCGAATACAATACAACGAATGCGAAACGTTGCGTATGTATTACTTGAAGTCTCCGGAGTGATCACGCCAAGTTTCCGCCACTTCGACGGACAGCGTAGCTGCAGGACAATTTGAAAATGTGACGTACGTTACAAGCAACGTGCCGTCATTGAATTTCGCACTACAGAGAAAGAAACTATGGGGAATAATCACAAACGCACAAACAGCCGTCATTTATTCGCCTGGAGACCTGCAAGGTGCATTCCACTGTCCCCGGGTCACAGGAGAGCCCGTCAAGCCTGGTGTCAAGAACACAGTACATGGTCATTGGAACAGTGGTCCCAGGTTATGTTTCATCTGGCGTGAACCAAGAACCAGATACCGACCCCTTAATGTCCTTGAAAGGGACCTGTATGGAGGTAGTGGTTTGATGGTGTGGGGTGGAATTATTATTGGTGCAGGTACACCCCTGCATATCTTTCACAGAGAAACTGTTACAGGTCAAGTGTATCGGGACGTCATTTTGCACCAGTATGTCCGCCTTTTCAGAGGTGTAGTGGCTCCCACCTTCTCCTGATGGATGATAATGCACGGCCATCGTCGAGGAGTACCTTGAAACAGAAGATATCAGGGCAATGGAGTGGCCTGCCTCTTCTACAGACCTAAACCCCATCGAGCACGTCTGGGATGCTCTCGGTCGACGTATCGCTGCATGTCTTCACAACCCTAGGACACTTCAGGAGCTCCGATGGTCACTGATGCAAGAATGGGAGGCTATGCCCCAGCAGCTGCTCGACCACCTGATCCAGAGTATGCCAACCCGTTGTGCGGCCTGTGTACGTGTGCATGGTGATCATATCCCATTTGATGTCGGGGCACATGACGTTTTGTAGCACATGCGTTTCGGGACGGTTTCCTCAACTTACCACCAATACCGTGGACTTACAGACGTGTGTCGTGTGTGTTCCCTATGTGCCTATGCTATCAGCGCCAGTTTTGTGTAGTGCCACGTCTTGTGACACCACATCTGCAATTATCCTTAATTTATGAGCGTGAGTGTACTCCGTAGTGAAACACGGGACATTGTTAACAAGTGCCGAGAAATAGATTGTCCTTAATATTTTTCATAAATTTACAGAAGAATTCGGCTTTTAAGTTCGCGGAGACACTGAATTTGACACAGCTGAGCTACGCACTCACATGGATATGTAGCTGAATTGATAGTGTAGTAGCTTGAAAACCATCTGCAATTCGTGGATAGCTTGTTCAAGTCTCAACTTGGTCATCTTTTTTCCGTTCACCTTGATATACCTGCATCTCGTAATTGTAAAATCCATCATCATTTTTGATGAATAGTGCACCTCTTCTTGATACTAATTATATATTGCACGCGGAATTCCCGTTTGCTTTTCAAATCTAAATTCTTAAGTATCGATATTTTATGAAAGATTGTTAATAAAGGTTGCTTAAATGAAGTAAACAAATTGTTTTCTTTAGGATAAAAATGAAAAACCGCATACTCTTTATCTGGATTGTGTCCATTGCTTTATGCAACAGATGTAATCTCACAGGAACGAGAGTGACAAGTGTCATGTAGAAACATGAAAAACAAATCATTTACATAGCATCAAGTACACCATACGAATGCTGCATTTTTACAATTACAATGTGAACCCATCAGAACTGATCTAGAGCCAAGTTAAGGGACTTTTCAAGCTTTCAGGCGTACTGGAACTAACACACGCAGCTTTTTCACACGCCATTGCCGAAAGCTGTCGGGATATACAACGGTACGTCATAAAAGAAGAGGAGAAAATGCGCCGCCTGGGTGGCTTTGTCGATTCTGTTGTTGATCGACTCGTTATCGACGTAGCAGATGACAGTTCCAGAACTGAAATTAAGGAGGGAGCTGAGAGATTACCAGACGACTGACGTAATTAGCATCTTCACTGGCGTCAGTATTCCACAATACGGTGAAATCCCTGCAGTATGCTTTTGGATCACACATAGCTCGCTCGGAAAAATTACTCTGTGTTTAAGTTTCGTCACTCTTGTTTGTAATTAGAATACTATGTTAGGTGGGACCGAGAGTATTTTATTCTTTCCGTCTCGTCACCAAAGAAGCGTGCGGTGGTGCTGGAGTTTTGCCGATTATTATTCATACTCCTGAAAAATTAAGAGACATTCGAAACTATATTGTTTGCGTGCTCGTCTCTTTTTACGTCTGAACTGCAACTGCTCACATCGTTGCAGGTTAGCTGGAACCGGCTGGCTGGCCAGTGCTGCCCAAGTTAAGTACGCCATTAAAGCTGTTTTCCACATTATCGCTCAGTCGATGCGTGTGTAACACAGCATAAAACGTATCCCTATGATCGTGCTTGACTGTATTGTATTGTATTGTACGGAACCGGGGACCTAGAAACGACGGTGAGGCTTCGCCCCCGCCGTAGCCCACAGTGGTGCACAAGTGCACAACCGGCTACAGCAGTCCACCCACCCCGCCGACGCCCCACACCGAACCCAGAGTGATTGTGCGGTTCGGCCCCTGGGCTGCGTACTTGACTATACTGGACACAGCTAGGCTTCCGCTCCAATGAGATTCAAGAAAAAGTGGAAGATTACATGGTGTAATGTTTACGTCTGGTTTATTCTTATGATTAATACAGTATAGAACTATCTCATCAGAGACGATTTACCCAGAAAACAAAGTATTGAATGCAATGCAACGGAAGTGAAACAACCTGCTTTGGCAATAGCAATATTTGGAGTCACTGAACAACTTTAACCTGACTAAAACCTAGGAATAACACGGGGGGAGGGGGGGGGAGGAGGAGGCGGAGGAAATGAAGTCACTGACGAGATGCCTGGCACACTGGCAGGAAGGAAGCTGCTACCAACTTAGAAAACTTTCCGCAGAAAAATTGCGCCACTGACGAAGGGCTGCCCTCTCAGTCGTCCAATAACAACAATCTACGAAATGAACCGGCTCGCCTACATTACTGCAGTTACAGTAACAGAACAACTGTGGCTACGTTAATCAAAGCGAGTCAGAAAATCGATTAGGAGATCAAATAGAAAGTTCGGCTGGAACTGTAAGTCCAAAACTTAACCTCTGATGCGAGCAGTTTCTAGAACGCGAAAGAGCATAAACTGAATAACCAGAAAACCGAAGATTACCGGATGAATTACTGACATAACACTAAAAGTCGAAGGAGCTTTCTGAAATTGTGGAATAACAAATAAATGCAACAGCCAGAATAATTAAAGATACGAGGGAGAGCTGGGTCACTGAGCGCTGGCAAAATGGGACTTTCCAACCCAAGATACTTCGTAAACACAGGAAAAAGAATTGCATCTCTTACGGTGGAATATTAATACTCTTGTTATTTACACGTGATTGAGCTAAGCCGTTCACATCAAATATTTCCAGCACCACTCAAGATATCCTAATTCTGCTTTTACCTAGATGGATAGCGACAAAATCCTCATGAACCAACCATCACTCGACAAATATTAATCACAAACACAGAACGAGAGCTACAGTTTCTATGTGATCCTTTTATACCGATTTCAGGGCGGCGCAACATTATTTCATCTATACGTGACGTGGCGTATTTCCTTATTTGACTACGATATCACTAACTCCCGCGTGAGATAGCAATCAATTTCATGTTAAAATAAGATGAGTCTGAAGTTCTAAATATTTAGTGTCCGAAATTATTAATCTAATTTTGAAGAGTGAAATGCCGCAGACTTCACCTGTTAGTATTATGACACTGGTACGAGACATTACTGTAAATACACTTGAAAGAATGAAGCTGAGATCTGCCGGCCGCTGTGACCGAGCGGTTCTAGGCCCTTCAGTCTGGAACCGCACGACCGCTACGGTCGCAGGTTCGAAACCTGCTTCGGGCATGGATGTGTGTGATGTCCTTAGGTTAGTTAGGTTTAAGTAGTTCTAAGTTCTAGGGTACTAATGACCTCAGATGTTAAGTCCCATAGTGCTCAGAGCCATTTGAACCATTTTGAAGCCGAGACCTAAATCTTTGTAACTACACTGAAGAGGCAATGAGATTGGTACACCTGCTTAATATCGTGTAGGACCCCGGCGAGCACGCAGAAGTGAGACAACACGATGTTCCATGGACTCGACTAATGTCTGAAGTAGTGCTGGAGGGAAACGACACCACGAATCCTGCAGGGCTGTCCATCAATACGTAAGAGTACGACAGGGCGGAGATATCTTCTGAACAGCACGCTGCAATGCATCCAAGATAGGCTCAATAATGTTCATAAGTTTGGTGGCCAGCGGAAGTGTTTAAACTCAGAATAGTGTACCTGGAGCCAGTCTGTAGCAATTCTGGACGTGTGGGGTGTCGCATTACCCTGTTAGAATTGCCCAAGTCCGTCGGAACGCACAATGGACACGAATGGATGCAGGTGATCAGACAGGATGCTTATGTACGTGGCACCTGACAGAGTCGTACCTAGACGTACCAGGAATCCCATTTCACTCCAACTGCATACGCGCCACACCATTACGAGCCTCCACCAACTTGAGAAGTCCCCAAACATGGATTTATGAGGTTGCCTCCATACTCTTACACATCCATCCCCTCGATATAATTTGAAACGAGATTCGTCCGACTAGGCAACATGGCTCCAGTCATCAACAGTTCAATGGTGGTGTTGACGGCCCCAGGCGTAAACCTTTGTGTCGTGCAGTCATCAAGGGCACACGAGTGGGCCTTCGGCTCTGAAAGCCCATACCGATGTTTCGTTAAATGGTTCGAACGCCGATACTTGTTGAAGACCCAGCACTGAAATCTGCAGCATTTTGCGGAATCGTTGCACTTCTGTCACTTTGAACGATTTTCTTCTCTTCAGTCTTCGTTGGACCCATTCTTGCAGGATCTTTTCCGGCCGCTGCGATGTAGGAAATTTCAAATTTTACCGGATTCCTGATTTTCATGGTACACTCGTGAAACAGTCGTACGGGAAAATACCAGTTTCATCGCTACCTCGGAGATGCTGTGCCCGATCGCTCGTGCGCCGTCTATAATACCACTTCAAACTCACTTAAATCTTTATAACCTGCCATTGTAGCAGCAGTAACTGATCAAACAACTGCGCCAGACATTTGTCGTCTTATATAGGCGTTGCCACTCGCAGCGCCGTATTCTGCCTGTTCACAAATCTCTGAATTTGAATACGCATGGCAATACCAGTTTGTCTGGCGCTTCAGTGTATAACGAAATATCAGAGTACGTACACCAAAGTGGGAGACTTCCGAGGACGTAGAAGACGCACGGTCTCAGTGTCAGTATCCACAATGTGAAGGGCAAGTTACAGCAGTGATGGGTTAGCTTGCCTCAGGTGAGGGTGCAACCACTTCATGACAGCTTTTCCAAACCAATGAGTGCACTCAACAAGGCCAGAGAGGTGCATTGTCATACTGGTAAGTGGACTCATATCGTCAAGTTTTGTAAATCTGACTATTTTTAAATCAGTGAAATAACATTACCTCAACTCGTGAGGTATCATTTCATTACTTCTCCCTCCTCACTTTTTTTTTGTCAGGCAGTGTGCCCCAGTGTTTCCACCCCATGAAAATTTCAGTTGGGATACCGCAGTAAAGCCGACCATAATAAATAAACGACCGACCGCCATGTTGGCGCAGAGAGACAAAGATTCGGCCAAACAGTTTGAGAGACATCTTTAGAATCTGCACCTTCCCGATTTTCCCCTCTATTTCACGAAATTTACTAACATTGTATTTTTAATTAATAATTTTTCGTAGCTGTCTCGTCTATTATCTTAACCGTGTGTATATGTGGAAAGACAAACGTCGCTGTGTCCCAACGTGGTAGAGACGAAAGATGGCGACGCGATCGGCGGCGGCTGCGGCCCTGTGTGCAGTTGTAACACCCGTGCCGGACGTTTCGCGAGCAGACCGGGGCGCAGCCTGTGTCTTGCAGAGCGCTCCTCCTTCCGCAACAAGGGAAGTGTGGCTTGCGGTCGCCACTTCCGTCGTATGGCCGGGCGCTCACATCTGCGAGTTTCCGATTCCTCAGGGAGACAGCTAGCAGTGGAAGCTTCGGAGCAATACGCACGTTCGTGTGCGAATGACAGGTAAGTGCTGACCAACAGCGAATCGTTTGTTCGCTGACTGTTATCGAATGAATTCTACAGTTCGTTACGTCCATCGCTAGAGGTCTGCGCGGAAAAGAAAAGTTCAATCCGCATCCGCTTCCGCAAGTTCCTTATCCGCGACCGCATATCTTTAAGTTTTGAATGAGTAATTAATAGTAATAGACCGTAGTACTTAGAATTATCGTATGTAATGACATAGGTATTGTCAGGGTGCCATTTCTGCCCCAACTTAACTACTTTATATATATATACTAAGATGGTATCTGTTCATTCGGACATGTCCGGAAGAACAGATACCATAGGTGACTATGCACCTCCTTAGAATGAAATTACAATGAAATGAACACCCTTAGTTGTTTACAGGCATTGACATACGCCAACGGGGACAGATGAAAATGTGAGCCCCGACCGGGACTCGAACCCTGGATCTCCTGCTTACATGGCAGACGCTCTAACCATCTGATGGTAGACAGTGGGCATGTTTGCCACACAGAGAGCACTTCACAGCTCACAGAAAAGACACGGTCGCGGAAACGGATTAAGCGTAGGTCTCTTGGGTACAGCTCCGTCGGTCGTAGCCAGGGGCTGAGGACAACAGACATCCGCTGTATCCGGGCCCTGCAAGATTTCAAGAATGTCAACAGACTTGAAGTTTTCAACTAACATTGCTACATACGTATTGGGCGGATGCCTTGCTCACTATCCGCAGATGACCCGCGGATATCCGCGCCGGTCGCGATTTTATCCGCAAAGTAACAAATACCGCGGATATCCGCATCCGCGCAGACCTCTATCCATCGCATTAACGTAACTACTACACTGAAGAGCCAAAGAAACTGGTACACCTGCCTAATATGGTGTAGGGCCCCCAGCAACAATCAGAAGTGCCGCAACACGACGTCGAATGTCTGAAGTGGTACCAGGGGTCCCAGCTGCACACGCCCCACACCATTACAGAGCCTCCACTAACTTGAATAGTCCCATGCTCACATGCAAGGTCCATGAATTCATGAGGTTGTCTCCGTAACTGTACATGTCCATCCGCTCGATACAATTTGAAACGAGATTGGTCCGACAGGCAACATGTTTGTAGTCCAATGTCGGTGTTGACGGGCCCAGGCGAGGCGTAAAGCTTTGTGTCGCGCACTTAACAAGGGTGCAAGAGTGGGCCTTCGGCTCCGAAAGCCCAGCCCGATTATGTTTCGTTGAATGGTTGGCACGCTGACACTTGTTGGTGGCCCAGCATTGACCTCTGCAGCAATTTGCAGAGGACTTGCGCTCCTGTCACGTCTCCAGTCGTCGTTGGTCCCGTTCGTTTCCGGCCGCAGCGATGTCGTCGATCTGATGTTTTACCGGATTTCTGATATTCACGGTATACTTGTGAAATGGTCGTTCGCGAAAATTCCCACTTCATCGCTACCTCGGAGATGCTCTGTCCCGTGGCTCGTGCGCCAACTATAGCATCACGTTCAAACTCACATGAATCTTGATAACCTGCTATTGTAGCAGCAGTAACCGATCTGCGCCAGATACTTGTCTTATATAGGCGCTGCCGACCGCAGCGCCGTATTCTGCCTGTTTACGTATCTCTGTATTTGAATACGCATGCCTATACCAGTTTCTTTGACGCTTTAGTGTATATACTTCGACACGTATAAACAATAAATAAGAACACATAAATGTGTAACGCTAACACCAAGTTTTTTTTCCATCCAACGCCAGTTCACTTTACTGTACGTGAAGGCGCACAATTTTTAGGCTATGCCTAGAGATACCACAAAATGTGGTGTTGGATCTGCAAGCAGAATGAATTCCGTATGATCGCATGGCGCCACGTGGCATCATCTAACAACGTCCTGGTCGAGACACCTTGCACAGGCGTGAAGCGCTCACCAAACAGAGACAGCGAGTCACGAAGTATTACCAGTAAAAACAAAACAAACATTGGCGACTGAAAACATACTTTGGCGACTTCAGAACTCTTCCGATGATCCCAGAACCTTTGTAATTTGTTCATTACGTCAGCTAAAACTACATTTACGCCTGAGACCGGATATTACGTGCATAAGTTCGGCAACTAAATCTCTGGATATCAGTAACGGGTAACGGTACCGACAAAAGTTTCATGGCTCCCCAAGATGAAGATTTACGGTATAAATTTCGACGATCTGCCACGAATACAATTTACAATGTGGCTATCCCCACAATTTGTGCATTCACTTCCCCCAAAACCACGGTTTTTCGAGGTTTTCTCAGGTACCGCCCAGGAACAAATGGAGCTTTTACAAGCCGCTTTAGCCCCGCCCTAAACCACCCTACTGCAGTAGAACACACCGATTTGCTCAATCTGCTTGGGCTGGACGAGGCGTGTAATCTTTAAATTTTGACCTGTATTGCAGCTGGCAGGCATGGCAGGAGTAAAATACTGAGAGCGAAAGGCTATTTACAGTTTGTACAGAAACCAGACTGCAGTTATGAGAGTCGAGGAGTGTGAAAGCGAAGCAGTGGTGGAGAAGGTAGTAAGACAGGGTTGTAACCCACCCCGATGTTGGCTGGCTCAAATAGCTCCCAGCACTTTGGGACTTAACTGCTAAGGTCATCAGTCCCCTAGAACTTAGAACTACTTAAACCTAACAAAGCTAAGGACATCACACACAACCATGCCCCTGCCAGGATTCGAACCTGCGACCGCAGCAGTCGCGCGGTTCCAGACTGTAGCGCCTAGAACCGCTCCGCCACTCCGACCGGCCACCCCGATGCTATTCAGTCTGTATATTGAGCAAGCAGTAAAGGAAACGGAAAAAATATTGGGAGTCGGAATTAAAATCCATTGGGAAGAAATAAAGACTTCGAGGTCTGCCGATGACATTGTAATTCCGCCAGAGACAGCAAAGGACCTGGAAGAGCAGTTGAACGGAATGAACAGTGCCTTGAAAAGAAGATATCAGAAAAACATCAACAAAAGCGAAACGAGGATAATGGAATGTAGTCGAATCAAATTGGGCGATGAATGAGACACTTAAAGCAGTAGATGAGTTTTCCTATTTGGGGAGTAAAATAACTGATGACGGTCGAAGTAGAGAGAATATAAAATGTAAACTGGCTATAGCAAGGAAAGCGTCCCTAAAGAAGAGAAATTTGTTAACATCGAGTATAGATTTAAGTGCCAGTAAGTCGTTTCTGAAAGTATTTGTATGGAGTGCAGAACGCAAGTGAAACATAGACAATATATAGTTAGACAAGAATAGAATAGAAGCTTTTGAAATGTGGTGCTATAGAAGAACGCTGGATAGATCACGTAACTAATGAGGAGGTACTGAATAGAACTGGCAAGAAGAGGAATTTGTGGCACAACGTGACTAAAATAAGGGATCGGTTGGTAGGACACGTTCTGAGTTATCAAGGGATCGCCAATTTAGTATTGGAGGGAAGAGTGGAGGATAAAAATCGTAAAGGGAGACCGACAGATGAGTACACTAAGCAGATACAGAAGGATGTAGGTTGCAGAAGTTACTCGGAGATGAAGAAGCTTGCACAGGATGGAGTAGCATGGAGAGCTGTAATAAACCAGTCTATGGACTGAAGACCACCACAGCCACCACCACCCGCAACAACAACAACGACAACAATTGTAAGGTAGGATAGATATAATATGCCCGTTCTTCCGGCAGGTACACGAGTACAAATGGTGGCTAGGCCAGCGGCTATCTAAAACAGTTTACGCTTATCTCTGTGATCAATAGAAATCAGGATATGACCCACTTGAAAAAACGCTTCTTCGAGCGGCTTTGTGAAACATACTGGTACACCTCAACGGCGTGCGCGGACCGACGTCTTCCCCCTCTTCGTCACATTGCACTACCATTCTTGGCAAAGTGTGATAACGGAAGCGCCGTCCCTGACAAGCGAGTCCCCAACTACCGCGTCTCGCTCGATTCACTAACCGTTTCCGTTGTTCGTCGCTTGTTTTCACCTCTGGCGATTTGTTGACGCGAAATCAACGCCATGCTGAACGGCAGTCGGTAGCAAACGCTGCGCTGCTGGCTCCCCTACAACGCACCGCTCCGAGATCTGCAGTGACAAGTCCCGCAGTTGTCGCTCTCAGGTCGCCCCTACCTTCACACCTAAGCGAAGAGCACTCGCAGCTGTTTGCCTCAGTTTACGGGGAATTCACACGTGGGTGCGATATATGCACCGCTCCTCACTCGGTGACGTCATATTCTGCACGGTTTGCCTCTGGCCGGAGACTCTTTGTACGACTAATTGTCAGAGGCATAAAATCAGACCAAAACAGTATCTGTCATCTCACTGTGATTTTCAATAGTTTCCCTAGGTTTTTCTTAGAGCAAACTCGTGGCAAATTGAGGTGCACAATGAAAATAGTTACAGCTGAAAACGATACTAGCCCAAGAACATACGAGGGTGAGTCAAATGAAAACAAATATTTTTTTAAAATATTATTTATTGTGGAGAAGTGGTACAAAGCTGTATCACCTTTCAACATTATCTCCCCCACGCTGAATGCAAGTTCTCCAGCGCTTACAAAGTGCATAATTTCCTTTAGAAAAAAATTCGTTTGGTAATCCGCGCAACCACTCACGCGCCGCGTGGCGTACCTTTTCATCAGAACAGACCCACGACTAATCTGTAAACATGCTGCGAAGTCATTCAGTGTCGCTCGGCGGCTTTCCTTCACTGTGGCTTCAACTGCTGCAATGTTTTGTGGAGTCACAACTCGTTGTGCCTGACCTGGACGTGGAGCATCTTCCATTGAAATCACTTCTTACTCAATTCGTAGACTTGTTGCTGTGACAAACATGCATCACTGTACTGAACCTTCACTCGTCGGTGAATTTCAATACGTTTCACACCTTCACTACGCAAAAACCGAATAACAGAACGCTGTTCTTCCCTGGTGCAAGTCGCAAGTGGGGCGGCCATCTTTATAATGATACTGCGACGGTATGTGTGCATATGCACTGCTGCCACCTACAGGCCATTCTGCACGCTGTTTGTAGCACATTTACCGACTTACAGGATAACGGCGCGAAATGTGGATTTGTTATTACAAATTTAAGGTTTTCATTTGACTCACCCTCGTACTAAAGTTCGGACGGTGCCCTCGTCTTACAACAGGTACTGTCGCGGTGTTGCGAAGACTGCCAGGGGGCACTATGCTGTGACGAGGACACTTACTTAGCTGCTGCGAATTTTAATCAGATTTAGAACGACTATTACTTTTTTTTTAAATTTCACTCGAAACTTATCGTAAGAGCCGTGTCGTCAGATGTTAATCGTTATGGAAAGGACGACGCAATACTGCTGTTTGTCACCAGGATAGAGTTCTCTCAGCACAACCACTGTAAACGTACAAAAGTTCAAGACCTTCATGGAGAAAACACAAACACTTGTGTGATCTACGTGAATAGAGGCCGCATTCACGACGTGTTAGTGAACAGACCCAGACCTTCTATCCAAACTCTCGTCCTTTAAGTCTCTTCTCAGGTACTTAAACATTAAATTCCGCATTAACAGTTTGTTTGTGGCCGAGCGGTTCTAGGGACTACAGTCTGGAGCCACGCGACCGCAACGGTCGCAGGTTCGAATCCTGCCTCGGGCATAGACGTGTGTGATGTCCTTAGGTTAGTTAGGTGTAAGTAGTTCTAAGTTCTAGGGGACTGATGACCTCAGAAGTTAAGTCCCATAGTGCTCAGACCCATTTGAGCCATTTCTGAACAGTTTGTCTGCACATGATGATGCCACCACACCATCTCACCCGCTGACAAATGAGACACACTGAAAGAAGAAACATCGGTGCTGAAAACCAGTTAAGACTGCTTTCAGTGTAAGAGGCCCCGCGCCATTTCTCAATTCCTATTAAATTTTACTAAGCATGCGCTGCAGAATTAGCTCACTTTAACGTAGAATCTTTCGCTGTGAGCATAGGCAGAAGACTAACAGAGCGGGTGTAACGAACTACGTACCGAAGTCGCTGACGGCCCCTGCATATTCTCTGCTCAGACATTATGACATTCCTGGATGAAGATAAAGTTTGTCTCATATAACCAGAACGGATACGGAAAAAACGGAAACCGTTCGTGTGAAAGCCAGTTTGCAGTATTGAACGCGACATCTTGCAAGCAACAGGTGCTAGTGCTCAGATTTGGGGAAGGCGCTCGACAGTCCGGCGCGCCGTGGACTGCACACGGAGTCCTCCACAGGTGTGGATCTTTCACTCGCCGAGCCCAGCATGTTGCACTCGACGGCTGACGTTTAACTGAAGCGGGAAAATCAGATGAGCCCAATGAAGCGCGATTGGTTCCGTAAATTACTGTTCTTAATTGTACACAAATTATTTACTAGACGCGGTAAAGAACAGTATCAGACTGTTCGCCGGCGATGCCGTTGTCCGCAAGGAACTATCGACGACGGATACTCGCAGGGAAATGCAGAAAGACTGACGCTACACTACGAAGGGCCAGTTGTACAGTCTCTAGTTAGCAGCCGCTAAAGTTCAGTTCTCAGAATAGAGCGGAAAACGCGTTGTACCAACACTTAATAACGCCTAACCGGAGCATAAACGCGAGATAGCTAAAATGGTGATTCTGGCAGGGTTAGTGAATTTAACTGAAGAATAAGTTTTGACAATGTCAGAAATACTTACAGAATTATTGATGGTTCAAATGGCTCTGAGCACTATGGGACTCAACTTCTGAGATCATCAGGCCCCTAGAACGTAGAACTACTTAAATCTAACTAACCTAAGGACATCACACACATCCATGCTCGAGGCAGGATTCGAACCTGCGACTGTTGCGGTCGCGCAATTATTGATGGCTAGATTGCTTGTTAGAACGTGGAAGGAGAAGAAACGGGGACATCACACAAATTATATGGAAGAATATGACGACACCCAATTCTTATACAGAAATTTCGTACTATTACTTTTCGATCTCATGCTTGAAAAACTGCAGCATATGAATGAAAAACGAAACTTTTTTCTAATATAAAACATATTGCTTGTAGTAGCCTTAATAGGTATTTGATATTGGTACTTTGTGAATTATATTATGCCTTGTTACATATTTCATGGTTCCTCGTTTCACTTGCAGCAATTCAAGCTGTGGCGTCAGGTCCCAACCAAACCACAATCTCGCAAATCTTTACGTATTCGGAAAAAAACGGCCAAATATTTGTGATAACAAACACTACGAGACTGGTCTATTCTGACTGGCTTCAGTATGTTACGACCCACTTGATGACGGGCAGTGAGAACAAACTGGCGACAGCTGCGAGCGCCGGGTTGATGACTACATCAGCTGCCGACAGGTGTTGATTCACGTCATCGGGGACAGTTGAAAATGTGCGCCCCGACCGGGAGTCGAATTCGGGATCTCCTGCTTACGTGGCAGACGCTCTATCCATCTGAGCCACCGAGGGCAGGGAGGACAGTGCGACTGCAGGGACTCATCTCTGGCACGATTCCCGTGAGACCCACATTACCAACTGTCCTCGACCTACATTCGTAGTGCTCCTAATAGATATTTGCCCGTCCACTCATAACTCGCGGCAGAGTAAGCTCCCGAGTCCCTTAAGAGTTCGGGCAAGGCGCGTGCATTCGCACAGAAGGAGGTCAATGGCTGGGAAGCCTTTAACTATATGAAGATAGTATCCGTTCCCGAAAGAAGTCGGCAGCTTAGCCTGCCGCGAATAATGAGTGAACGGGCAAATATCTGTTAGGAGCACTACGAATGTAGGTTGTGGCCACTTGGGAATGTGGGCCTCACGGGAAGCGTGCAAGGGATAAGTGCGCGCAGTCGCACTACCCTCCCTGCCCTAGGTGGCTCAGATGGACAGAGCGTCTGCCACGTAAGCAGGAGATCCCGAATTCGACTCCCGGTCGGGGCACACATTTTCAACTGTGCCCATTGATGTATATCAACACGTTCGTCAGCTAAGTGTTTTCATTTAATTATCATTTCATTTTAGAGAAGATGCACGGTCATCAATGGTATCTGTTCTTTCGGGAAAAGGTACTATCTTCATACAATAAAGTTTCAGCCATCGCTCGTGTCCTGTTTCGTAGACACTTCCTGCCTGATTGATATAAAATGATGTAACTGTGGGGCATGATTACTAAACATCTGAACTCACATTTGCCACAGCTTCGTGTTACGGCGTGAAGGCAAGCGCAGAGAGGGCTGTGACAAGACGTCAGCCGATAGCAGGCTGGTTGACGGACCGCTCTCCAGCGCGGCATCGGTCACTGTGTGAAGAGGACATAAGCGCCGCTCCCGACCTGCCCCGGCCCACTTCTACAGCAGCATCAAGATTAAGACCAGCGACTTAGGAATTCTGTATACTGAACAACATTGTCTACGAGTATTTTGTCTGTCGCCCTTTGCCGGCCGTTGTGACCGAGCGGTTCTAGGCGCTTTAGTCTGGAACCGCGCGACCGCTACGGTCGCATGTTCGAATCCTGCCTCGGGCATGGATCTGTGTGATGTCCCTACGTTAGTTAGGTTTAAGTAGTTCTTAGTTCTAGAGGACTGATGACCTCAGATGTTAACTCCAATAGAGCTCAGAGCTATTTCATTTTCTGTCGCCTTTTGCTTGCGACATTTGTGTGTTATTATCAAGAGTTAAGTATTGTAATTGTTTATTTCGTAATAAAACTCATTAATACGACTTGTTTGAATATTTTATAGCGATCCGAGAAGGCAGATCTCATAGAGACTACAATTTTGACGGCTAAGTAGGATTCAACACTTAGTTTTGAAGAATATCTGAAAACGACGATCTAACGCCTGACGAGCCATTGACGAACAATGCGATTTCGTAGGAAAGAATACTCTATAACACTTCTTCCTCTAACAAAAAAAAGAAAAAATAGTTTTGACTAGAAACCGTGATGCAACTACTCAGGAAGGTTGGTTGGTTTAGTGATTAAAGAGATCAAACAACGTCATCATCAGTCCCTCCTACCTGGAACAGTAAAGTCAGCAAAACGACACACCAGAGAAGGACGTAATGTGCGGAACCCAAGGAAAGGAGACCACAAGGTCTACCGAAGGTGGTGGGGGAGAGGGGCAGAAGGAAGAAAGGCGGGCTAGGTGCCGCGACCAGCAAGCAACCGCAGGCGCCCATATGCAGGAAGTGCGATGACCGAACGTGGTGGCGCAGTAGTTGGGACACTGGACGGACTCGCATTCGGGAGGACGGCGGTTCAATCCCGCGTCTGGCCAGCCTGATTGAGGTTTTCCGTGATTTTCCTAAATCGCTTCAGCCAAAAATGGGGGTGGTTACTCCTCACCCTCTCCTAATCCGTGGGACCGGTGACCTCGCTGTTTGGTCCCCTCCCCAAAATGAAGAAACAAACCAACCGAAATATGGTGGGAGGCATAACCCCCGCCGTTCAGCAGAGATACACCGCCCACCAATACCCAGAGAAGACTAGCGACACGGACAGGGTGAGAGAAGCACAGGAGAAAGACGAAGTGCACCAAGTCAAAGAGAACACGCGCGGAGGGGGAGGGGGAGGGGGAGGGGAAGCAGGGCAGGGCAAGGACTCGTGCAGACCACCGCTGCCCGTCGGAAGCAGAGGAGGCGACAGGGCCTCCTGCTGCCAAGCTTCAATGCGCCTTCATGGCAGGCGGTGCCCTCCTAGTCAAGACGGTACCGACAGTCGAGATTTATGGTGCCAAAAACGGAGACAAGTGAAGTGTGTAGTTTTCTTCCAGTTACAGGCGAGTGATAAAATACCAATTGCAGACGTATTAATGCATAAATATCGGTCGTATGCATAAATATCGTTCTTGAAAGGAGGTCATAAGATGAACATCAACAAAAGCAAAACTAGGATAACGGAATGTAGTCGAATTAAGTCGGGTGATGCTGAGGGAATTAGATTAGGAAATAAGACACTTAAAGTAGTAAAGGAGTTTTGCTATTTGGGCAGCAAAATAACTGATGATGCTCGACGTAGAGAGGATATAAAATGTAGACTGGCAATGGCAAGGAAAGCGTTTCTGAAGAAGAAAAATTTGTTAACATCGAGTATTGATTTAAGTGTCAGGAAGTCGTTTCTGAAAATATTTGTATGGAGTGTAGCCAAGTATGGAAGTGAAACATGGACGATAAATAGTTTGAACAAGAAGAGAATAGAAGCTTTCGAAATGTGGTGCTACAGAAGAATGCTGAAGATTAGATGGGTAGATCACATAACTAATGAGGAGGTATTGAATAGAACTGGGGAGAAGAGGAGTTTGTCGCACAACTTGACTAGAAGAAGGGATCGGTTGGTAGGACATGTTCTGAGGCATCAAGTTATCACCAATTTAGTATTGGAGGGCAGCGTGGAGGGTAAAAATCGTAGAGGGAGACCAAGAGATGAATACACTAAGCAGATTCAGAGGGATGTAGGTTGCAGTAGGTACTGGGAGGTGAAGAAGCTTGCACAGGATAGAGCAGCATGGAGAGCTGCATCAAACCAGTCTCAGGACTGAAGACCACAACAACAACAACAACAACAATCGGTCGTGTATGACTAGCCGGTGCCTCGTTAACACAGACGCGGTGCAACGTCTATGGCGGATGCGTTCAGAAACTCTCCGCCGCTCTTCACAAAGTGTTAAAAGAAATACAGAAAGGTGTCACAATACGCTTATCGTGGCAACTGCAGCTATTTGCTATCATTTTAGGGTTTTCGTGAATCATTTGCGCTAAAAACCAGGAGATACAGCTACTGACCGTGTTGCTGATTTTGACAGCGCTTTGGAAATATTAATTTTATTTACATCTTTGGAAATATTAATTTTATTTACATGAAACATCAGAAAATTAGTTGGCAATATCGTGAAAGAACAGTTGCTGGAATCATTTATTGAATTCTGAACTGTGCATTAACTTACGCATCTATTCTAAGAACGCGTTACAAACTGGTAGTCTCATCGAAAAATTAAAAAAAAAATCCCTGTCCTAAACATGTGCTGTCTATCTATTACAACACGCTTTTCCATGGGGTCGGTATGTACATCCCTCATGCCCCTATTTTAATTAGTGTATCAGGTTTTACAACTAATTAAATAGTTTTAAGATCGATATCTACAAAATGACACAGGCATACATGCAAGAACGTACGTCTTGAATCCAGTTCAAACCACTAAGTTCCGACTCATGTGCGACAGCTTTAACCAATGACCCGAATCGTTAAATGTAGTATGTCCTGTATGATATGAAACCAAACTGGGAGTAAACCTAACCTGCTAGTACCTGATTATAGATTGTCGAAGTGGAGCTTGTTTTTACAAACGTTTTTGGGCAACAGTCCCTCACGTCGGTAAAAATTTGGGAAAATTAAAACTCACGAGTAAAGAATCCGATTCTATTTACGGATGACACATGATGTAATTAGTCAACTGTTTCATTGGAATAATAACTCGAAAAACAGCCGTGGAGGAGTATTTTACGAAGAACAATCAACTAGCAGCGCCCTTTTTAAAAGTGTAATTGAAATGACCAACAATATAACGGGCACAAAGAAACAAGAACCGACTACCCTTGTTTTCACTAACACGCCTCGAGTATTGGCCCTGCGCAGACTCACGATAGTTTTGTAGCCATTCTGCTCGCGGTATGAAGGCCACTCGAATCGTTGTTGTTTCTAATTAGGGAGGAATTTTTCTTCTGTAGAAAATATAAACTGCGGTATACAAGTAACACGTCGCAAATAGTAATAATCATAAAATGACTAGGCAAAACTCACATCGAGCGACGTACCACCGTCGGCGCCCGGCTGCTACTGGTGGCGCTCAGCTCGTGCCTCGCAGCGCTGCAGCTTCGGCCTCCGTCGCCCTCTCTCGGGCGGCCTCGGCTGCGGGGCAGGCCCTGAGGTCGCAGTCAGTAAGGCGGCAGCCGCGGCTGGATTTCGACGTCGAGTTGTCATACGTCTTGCGGGGATACAGTTAAATATTTTGATGTTGCCTCTCTCAGTTTACATTTTCTGCTACACATAAGCGCGAGATGTATTCTATCTGACATATGACAAGGGCATGCAGTTTAAACAGACAAACTCTTCCTAGCCAGGACATCTAATCCGTCCGGACAAGCCACACAAGGCCGAACGGTACCGACTGACCGCCGCGTCATCCTCAGCAGAGTCACTGGATGGCCAGCATCAGCACACCAGTGCGGTGCTTCTTCTCAGTCTGGTTGCTCTTCAATTGGCGTCGCAAGGGCTGAGTGCATCCCACTGGTCGACAGCACTCAGCAGACTTGGACCGTCACTCACACAAGGGCTATACACCGTTCATCATAAGAATAAACCTCATGTAAACATTACACTATGTATTCTTTCGCGTTAGCTGGAACCTCATTGGATTTCGTTCCACGTGGAGCAGAAGCGAATCTGTCTCGAGTGCAGTCAAGAACGATAATGAGGATACGTTTTAGGCTGTGCGTTAGACCTGTTTCACACGTATGCGGTTTCATTCGGTTCGATTCGTTTTCATTTGCAACGTTAAACGAACGAAATCCTTTCACACATTCTGAGTAGTGGCAATGGTGAGAAGCCCAGTTGTTGCCATGTTGTTTCTCTATAAAAGAATAAAAAAACGAAGGAGTAATGGTAGAATTCGTTGGGAGCACCCTCTCATTACTTTACGGCAAGAATTTGGAGCATTCTACACCATTTTCCCGTAGCTGCGAGAGCGCACGAAGACAATTTTTTTAATTAATTCAGGATGTTAATGAAATCATTTCATGAATTACATGTGAAACTAAAAGACTGTCTTCTACGCCATGATACATTTGTGAGCGAATGTATTCGACCGATTCAGATGCTGGCCGTAACTTTGTGGTAAGACAGTACAATTAACACAATTTTTTGAAAGTCTCTTTTTTTATTTAGATTTTAATATAAAACGGAAATAACATAAATTTACAAATAATACAGCAGAATAAATACAAGTAAAAGCGAAGTTAAATGATGTTTTACGAATTGTGGACGCATATTCTGAGCTGTCATCGAAAGAACTGTGACGACAGTTCAGGCCAAGGTTGTGTGAGTCCTCGTAGAACTGATCAGCGGACACTTGTGAATGAATTGTCTTTAGGTAGCCTGACGTAACGTGTTGCGGATTTGGCTGGCTCTGTATATTCTATTAGGGACCATCGGTGGGGTAGCAGATGAAGAGGCCATCGGTAGAGTACTAGATGGAGAGGCAAATGGTGTACCTGCCTGATTTTCTTTACTGCTTGCAGCACCTCCATTTGAAAATCTAGAGTGTCAAATTCATCGAAATCATCAAGAGAAGAGAGTAATCCTTTAAAAAAAGGAAAGGTGCCGATTTGGTGCTTCCTTCAGGGCTGCAATCATTTCCAATTCAACAGAATCCATTTTCCGTTTTTTTGATGCAGATTATTTGAAAGACGATTCCGGTTTTTCAGCTGCTGCAGCATAACGTGGTACGCTTGGAACTGATTGTATATCATTGTCATCATTTTCAACAGTCATATCCGCAATACCACTGTCACTATCTTCAATATTTTGTGAGAGAGTGTTCTCTGTTTCTCTTTCTTTTAATATTTTGTTCAGGAACTGCAACTGAGATGCATAAATGTAGGCTTTTGCTTTTGACGCCCCTGCTCCCGATTTCTCCTTAGTTCTGCTAATTGATTTTTGGTACGAGTCTCTCACTTGCGTCCACTTCTTCAGAACGTGTTTACCTGGAAAAAAGAAATTCATTTATCACAAGACCAGTCAGTCTCCCGTTCGTGGTTTTATATATCAACTTGCGTTACAATATTTTAAATATTTTTAATCTAGTGGTTCTTCTCTTCTGTTTTAGGTATTTGGCAAGTGGCTGCACTTACTCAAATTTGCATTACACCTATCTCCTGGGGATTTCGATTATAAGCAAGATCGTCAGAGAGGTTTGTTGTGCAATGTGGACGGTATTACGAATGGAATGCATTCCTAAACCAGATAACAAGAAATGGGAATCAATTGCCCAGAAATCTGAAACTATCGCTAATTCCCCGAACTGCTTGGCCGCCGTTGGTGGGAAACATAAGGATCGTCCACCCTGTCAACTCTGTGCTTATCAACTATAACGGACATTCGTGTATAGTTCTGATGGCAGTAGCTGGTGCAGAATACCGACTTGTTTACGCTAATGTTGGAGCATATGGGAAGGACTGCGACTATAACATTTTTCAAAACTGTCAACTGTGGACATCTGTCGTTAACGGCAGGATCTGCTAGCCCAGTTGGTCTATGGCGAGCAATCGCGTGTTCCAGGTGAACACATTGTACCGGCACTACTCCAGCCGATCACACCAGAAATACCGACAAACTTTGCACAATAGTTCTGCTCCAAAATTCGGTGTTTGCATTGAGACCCACTTGTCAGGTATGGACAGAGAAAAGCTATGACCTGCAGGGAACGAATTATTAAAGGGAAGGAAGGCTGGAGTTGAACACGTCAGTGGTACACCCGTGATTGTGCCCCATTCTGAAGGTGCTGTTTCACTGTGTATGCTGTCTGACTTTCTTAATACAACATTCTGCATCCTTTTAATTGGATAGGATGGAAACCAATTACCAGCAGGGTTTCTGGTATTATAATATCTGAGTTTCTCCGCAAGAATACTGTGTATGCTGTCTGACTTTTTTAATACAACATTCTGCATCCTTTTGACTGGATAGGATGGAAACCAATTACCAGCAGTGTTTCTGGTATTGTAATATCTGAGCTTCTCCGCAAGAATACTGTTAACTGAACAATCAAATGAGAATATAACATTATTTGTTTACGGTTCATTTAAATTTTTATAATTTTTTGCTTTATAATTTTCGCATATTGGTACTAATTTTCTGTAGATGCAAAGTACTGTGTGCTATACTGGAGTTTGAAGTTCTTCGCATTACATGTGAGTAACGTATGCATGAAAAATACTATGAAAATTGTTTATTACGTTAAATAATTTTCTGATGACATTTTGTGTTTAAAAATATTTGTTCATAAATTGTTCCTGTTGATGTAAAAATGACAATTTAAGAAATGGTCATGCTTAGGAACAATTATGTATAAGCCAGTGGGCTTTTGTTTGAAACGAAAGTGGCTATGGGGGTTGGAAAAGGTGGCAAGGGCGAATTGGCGCGCTACCTAGAGCAAGCGCGGAAGTAAGTAACACAGTCTGTAGGCAACACCCTTGTGGAGCAGGAGAAGCTTTGCCTGCAAATTCGCGCAAAGAGGCCTCAGGTGAAGACAGCAAACGGCTTACGGCATTCCTGCGAGTTGTTGGGCTACTGTACGTAAAATTGAACGAGGCCCAGAAGAGAAATTGAGCATATACAGGAAGTTACTGCAGGGCGTACTATGGGTAGTATAGCCGTCGTAATTGTTCGCCACACCCAAGTCTACAGCCATCAGATAACATTTTTTTTTTTTTTTTTTTTTTACTTTTGTACAGCGTGAGCCATTAATTTAAACTGTGCTTTGACAATCATACTTGAACTTTAAAGAAATTGTTTCACCCTGTTATTTCATCCTAATCATACACCTATATAGGGTCCCTTCATGGTGTTTGATTAATCCGAGACGCTGTTTAACAGACTTATGAAGTGCAATGTTAATATAAAGAGGCACCATTTAAATTGTTTTTGTGTTTTCTTAACTATTGCAAAGTGTTATAGTAAAGTTTGCTCACGCAACATTCAGTCAGGGTGTAGCCAAGTTACTGGAATCTGTTAAGTGACTATACAGAGTTAGTTCAAAGAGTAATATCTTTTGAAAGTAAATTTAGTATTTAAGTTTGTTCATCATAGAAACTGCTTTTCTAAAGAGTTACCCACAGGCCTTTTTCTCTTTTTAAAAACGTAATGTATAAGAGTGTAGTCCAATATTGTTTACGTGGAGTAATATTTATTTGAAGAAGCAACTTAAAAAGTAGCTAGAAAGCGCCCAAATTCATACTTCTGTCTTTCCAATACTCCACTGTTTAATTGCCCGGATAGATTGGCCACCATTAGTATATGTTTTAAACCACTAAATGCTTCAGTAAATGCTATTCATACTGCGTTTCTTTCTAACAGCTGAGTAAGATCTTAGGAAAAGAATTGAATAGTCTGATTTACTTATCGATTAGACACAACACACGGTCAAATCCTGTAAAAAGGGTAGCTCTATTGACTGGCTTTTTCTATAACAGGACTATCCTCCCGTAGTATACTTTATTTGGAAACTAAACTAAATTTTAGTAAGTGGGTTATGCGCGGCAACATAGAGACAGGATTCTTTTCCGACTAAACCTTCCTGCAGTTCTGTGTAACGTATCTCTTTGCTGTTTATTAAGACAGAGCTGTGAAGTACTATGTCATCACCATCCAGACAGAGAGATCGCTTCGAGAACTGGGGTAAGAACACGTTCTCTGCTGCAGATGAAGTAGATCTCCATATTTTAAGGTGTGTTGAAGGTAATGATTACTTGTTAGAAACGGAGAGCAGACGTATGTGTTTTGTGCAACTGTATCCCAGCAACAAGCGCGCCTACTGAATGGTGCTTTCGTAAAATTTGCGTGTTATTAACAAATCGGTACAGCCAGTTGTCTACTGCTGGTCAACATTAACTACAAATTTTCTTCAAATGAAAAGTGTGAAGAGTCACAGCAGTAGTGAGACAAAAATAGTGCTATCCCACTCTGCATTGTTGCCAAATTTATTCAAGATGGTGGGTCCAAGATGACGGCCATAGATGTAGCAATGTTGCTGTGGCATCTTGGTGGGAAGTTCATATTTTGGCAGGAAAATACGTCAATTGGTCTACCTCCACTAACCTAACCCCACGCCCCCTGTCCTCCCCCCTTCCCCATCTGACAATTGGAGGAGAAAGGACTCAGTCTGTGCTCCGCTGCTGGATAGGATGGACGTAAGTCTTTACTTTGTATGCATTGTTTATTTATACAATTTGAGGTGTCACAAACCGTGGCTCCTTCCAGTGTGTTTACCATGAGATCTGCAGTCCAGCTGACCAAGTCCACAACACTGCCACCAGAAGGCACTGTCAGCCCTCCCCATCTCCCTCCCAAGATGGGGAAAAATGGTGGGAAAAGGGCTCAATCAGTGTTTTAACGAGAAAAAATAAAGAATATTTATTATTATGTAACAATGAATGAATGGATGAAAAAATGGAAGAAATGGCTTTAAATATTTATGTTATTTACACCTTCAGTACGAACTTTGTTGTAGAACCCCTTATTTACGTGTGGTAATAAAAATTCATTTAGACAGAATTAAGCACATTTAAAATTACATGAACCTTAGCAACCCTCTCATGCTGATAAATTCAAACTAACTGATTAATAACATTTATTTGAAACTTATTTAAATTATTTTTTTACGTATTTCGGCCTTGGCACACATTTTCTAGATGCAGTGGGTTTTTAAATATTTACTGAACTCTTTCCCAGCGTTAGCTATGGAACACAAGACTGTCTCTGTTAGCATAAAATGGTTAAATATTGCCAAGCCGACCTGAACGTTTGATTATCATTGACTAAACACACTTCACTATACGTTTAAGTTATTTGCTTTAGAAAGGGAAAGAACCAACAGATTAACAACTTCAACGTTAATTATCCGTTTATGAATGCACAAATGTAAAACCAGCAATAAATTCAGTCAGCCTCAGGATCGCTGTAAAAGAAAAATACTTCGTAATTCACTGTTAATTTTACCTGCTCCCGATTTACGGGTTTTAATTTTATAGCGGAACAATTTTTTAAATGTGCCGCCGCTGCAAATCGTTTTGTCGTGGCACAGCCCAGCAACACCAACGATAATCGCTAAAAGTACTGAAAATTCTTTAAAGAAATATTATAGATGACATGGTCAAGCTAATTTACAATAGTAATACACAATTTTGATAAATTATAATGTATTTAGACCATAACAATAATTGAAATAACACACCTTTTTAATTTCTCCACTAATGGCGGCTAAAGATAGATACAGACAAACGAAGTCTAGTTATTCATATAATGCTACGTCACAGGTTCCTCTCTTTCTCAGCTCTCGAGGAAGACGACAAAGAATACACATTATGTAGCGCTTTTTATACTACTGCTGATTTTGAATATCTCTTTGTAATCTTACAACATTATTTTCATCCGTGGCTATATTTTACATTTTTTATCGCAGATATTAACATATTTCGTAATTACATTATGAGTATAGAAATATTACAATCATAAATACATCGAGAATATTATTACAGAAAATATTACAATAATAACCAACGTTCTTTACACAAAATTAAATAACATTTTTTGTTAAACAATTACAGTACATTCGAATTGCTTCATAGCGGCGTACATAGTACAATTAAATGTCATTTCATTTTATTACTACTGTGTGTGCTGCCAGGGAACGTTACATTGCCCCCTGGCAGCATTTGGCAAAGAGTTTCTATACTTTGACACAATGATGCCAGTAACGTTCTTTAAAATTCTGTTTTTTTTAAAAAATGGAATGGCTCTTTTAATTAGTCCCAAGGTTATATATGTTCATGGCTCCCCAATTTGGGCAAAGGCAGACAGGAAACCTGGGGAAAACTGTGCCGGAGCCCAGCCATCCCAGTTGGTTCATGATTAATCTTTAATAGTAATTGTTTTGTAATGATTTAGCAGTTTCTCATCAACGGTTACATAATATCAGTCACATACAGTTAAACGAAAGTGTGTTGTGTGAGTTTAACAACTCGTAATTATCATATTGCGATATACTGCAAGGTCACTTGTCCTAGGATATATCACTTAGTTTTTTGAAATCATTTAGTACAACGTCACTTTCATAATGTTCTCGCTACCTACGTGTTACAAATCCATCTCCTACACTTGTTACTGTTCATTTTCTCTCATTACGGGTATACATAATAAGTGTTAAATGTTCGTCAAAAATCGAGTTCATTGACATGTTAAGCAGTTTGTGTAATATTTTGTAATATGTCAATAATGCTGTAGTTGGTGGGCGGTGTGGAGTGATTGTTGAGCGGCGCTCGGGGCGTCTCGTCTGCTCCGTGTAGGTCACCGCCCCCGGTGTTGACAGCTACGCCGCGGAGAGGCGTGTGGCTGTCTGGTCTGCTACGGGTTGCTGCGGCCGCTGCATGGCTGAAGTAGCCGGATGCGCGTTGTATATCAGCTCGCCGTTGTGACATCTTCTTGCAGTGCTCCAGCAAACATGCAACAAGTTCACAAACAGTGCACTATCCTTATGGGCATTTTTCCTGCTGTGGGAAAGAACGCACACAGTTATTGGCAGTTATTATTCAGTAGGCCTTCACTAGTCTGGTTTGCACAATGTTTCGTTGTCACAGCAACGCGTTTTATGGGCACACAATATTTTTTCACCATGTCATGACTTGTCATTAGTCACACGCAAGTTTTCACCTTAGAACAAAATGTATCTCTGTAGTCAATGCTCTTTCCTAGCGTCCCTTGACACACAATATATATATATATATATATATATATATATATATATATATATATATATATATATATATATATATATATATAATTGGTCCACCGTCTATTATCGGCCTCACTGTTCGTGTCGTGTTAGTTCCTTGTCCACTTGCACACACGGCGATGATACAGTTTCTTATTGCTTGTCCGAAACAACCTCGTGACGTATTGCTGCAGTTCTAACAATCACTGTCTGTCTCTGCCACACAATACTGCACTTTTGTTTAAGTTTTTTCAGTTACAATCTCCGTTGTGCAACTTTTTGTAACAGCACATTCGTAAATTCTTTGTTCGCTCTTTACCAAGGTGTGTGATAATTGCGTACATGGTAACAAATATTAAAATTTCGTACTAGTTTGCCCAAAAATCATCTATATTTATGTTCGAGTAGATTTTATTTATGCATTCCAGCCGGATTCAGGCATATTGTTCAATACCTCCTTTGAAACTATGTCTCACTTTACTTGCAAGGTCCTACGTAACTACAGTGTAGTCTCTGTAGGCCAAAACTGACTTGGACTGTATCAGGCTAGCTCTTTTTACTGATTCGATCTGCACATGCTTCAATTGAAGCTTCTTTGTGCGTAACTTCGCGTTACTTAATTTTGCAGTAAGTTTGCCTCCCATGGTGCCCTCGGGTCACTACTAGGTGCATTACTCTCTTTGATAATACTGGTTTGAAAATAAAGTTCTCAGGGTCTCATATTATTAATATTATTCTGAGTTCGGACCTGTCAATCTGACAGCTACACACATATATATGCATATATACATGTAATAGAAAAGACTGTACCAAGAAATATTTCAAGTTTGACACACATATAGAATATTATGCAGTACACAAACTAATCACTACTAAAATGTTCCTCCTGACTGATCTCTGTCACAATTTAACACTACAAATATTTGCACTAATCAGGTCATCTGTGCAGACATTTAGAGCATGTTTAAGGTAACACTAATTAAAAAGAAGACATAACACAAATAATCATAAACAAAAGAGAAAGTCAATCATATTCTTACAACTAAATACTTCTACACTAGTACGTTATCTCTACAGATCACACTTCATTAATGTTCATTCATTTCCAAAAGAATGGTGTACCTTTTCACACATAACACATAGGACTATTAGTCATTTACTGTAGGAATATTTTCACATCCTTACGCGGATACAGTTCCCGTACTCTCCCTGATTGGGGATCTGCTAAGAGATAGCTAATATTTCCTTATTGGACCGAGGAATGGAGTATGAGGCTCGACAGTGAGTTTTGTGAGGCTCCACCTCGATATTGTATTGATATCCCTCAACAATTCCTGGTCGTTCTGAAAATACATCTCCATAGTTATATGTATAATAACTGTATCAAATCCTGCTGTTGCATTGAGTTCAAATTTTCGGACTGTGATACTTTGTTCACAAGTGCGTTCACATTTGCTTTTAATTGATCCCCTTGTACGTTTGGATAATAGAGATTTTGTCCTAGGGAATTATTGGCTAAATGTAGTATCCACTGATTCCTACATTTTATGTTAATAGCATTACAATTAGGCACAGGTACCTCTTCAGATCTGAGCATGGACAATTCTATCCTCCTACCCGTGTTCATCAAACTTAATTTTCCCCGAGGAAGGTCGATTACTGCGTCCCTTTCTCTCAAAAAATCTACCCCCATAATGCTGGCTACCTTTAAACCCTTTACTACCAGGAACGAGCACGCTATGGCTTCTTCCCCTATATACATCTCTACCCACACTTGAAGTTTAATTCTTTGTCGCTGTGCACTGATGGCTCCAGTGACTTTGCAATTGTTCACAGGGAAAGTCAGCATACGCTTTTCTTTCCCCAGTACTCTGAATAAGTCCATACTCATGACACTGACAGTAGCACCTGTATCTACGATTGCTTGCACATCAATATTGTTAATTTTGGTCTCTATTATCGCTTGTACTTTGTCTTTGTGCTCCTTTATGCACGTGGGTGGTTCAGTTATTAAGTCATGTCCCATCTGTACCCCGTCATTATACCTGAGGATACAGATTTCCGATGTTTTGTTCTGTGTCGGGCTGCTCTCGCTCCAAACCTCAGCCGACGATGGAGAGCGTATCTCGGCTGAATCTAGTTTGTTGGATTATTACTGGTGGATGGGTGTGGCTGCTCTGTGTCGCTGACCTTCACTATGTGTAAGTTGTGTTGCTTCGGCCGCCACGGTTGCGCAATTGGTACATTTTGTGGTGGCGGTCGGTTATTGTCATATCTTTCACTGTTTTGCCGGTCCGGACTGGGCCCTTGGTGCTGTGGCCAAGTTCGGTTTGCATCGTTATAGGTATTGGTGTTCACGGCCCCCTGGCATTTTTCCATCTACTATTGCTTGGTGGGCCTGTTTCATATCCGTCATCGAACCTCCTTTTCTAGTCGTTGTTCACCGGCGGACTATTGCCGTTCCGGTCTCTACCTCTATTCCCGTTTTGTACATAATCTTGTCTCCTATGGTTACCTCCGCCGTTTCCATTATTTGGTGGAGGCGTGTTATTTAGACTATTTCTGTAACCGTTTCCGTTACTTCTAGCCTGTTCAGAGGCTGCCTTAACATCCTCCTGAATCAGGTCAATTGAGTCCAGAACAGACAAGCAATGTTCCATGTCGTTCTCCGGTACGTGTATAAGTTTTTCCTTTACGTGTATCGGCAAGTGTGATTTCAAAAGTCTGATCAAATCCCGGGATGAAATCTGCTCGTCCCAGTAACGGGTCTTATTTATGTATTTCTCAAAATATTTTCGCAAATTGCCTAATCGTGGAGAATACGGCTCTGGATTATATACCATTTCCGTAATATCTCCTGAATACATGTTGACCGATATTTCGCCAAGAATGCCTTTTCAAATTGCTCATATGTGTCGCAACTGTCAGCTGCTTCGGTTGCCCATAATGGAGCATCTCCTTGTATGTAAGACATAACGAACTGTATTTTCTGAGTATGACTCCAAACACTAGGCAAAATGTTTCTAAATTCCTTGATAAATATTACAGGGTGAACAGATTTCTTCTCCGTTGTAAAGGTCTGAAACTGTCGGTTTCTAATCAGGCTTTCTTCAATCATTATTTTGGAGTGACATTTGTTTGTTTCGCTAACATTGGTTGTCTGTTCTGTCTAGCAGTCGCAATTTTTCACTGCTACATTTATATGCCTATCATTGTTGGACCTGGCTGCTTTCCAGCTCCACAAGACGACGGTCGACACTCCGCTGCCACCGCCGAACGTCAGTGTGCACCGCCCTTTGTAGGTCCTGCACATCCGCACTCGAGCCCAAGTCTTTGGCCTCAACCGCGGCCTGCACCTTCTCGTCTATTGCTTGATTGAGGTCGGTGTCTTTTGCCTCTAACCAGTTCGTAAATTCCTTTTCAATTATGTTCGACTGCTCGCATATTTTCTGCTCTATTGCTTGGCTTGTGTCAATTTCTAATTTTTCCATCCTGTTAGCCAGTACACTGATTTCATCTACGATACTGGGGTTAGCCACCTAGATATTGTCTACTCTTTCGCTCAGTTCTTGCACCGCTTTGGGTATTGTTTCATAGTTTTGTCTCAAACTAACAATCTCACATTGCATAGCTTCCAAAGATTGCATTAAGTGCAAGTCTCTCTCATGCTGGCGTCGATCACGCTCTGCTTGTTCATGCATAAACGTAGCCTGCAAATTGAGCATGCGCTCTAACATAACTCTTAATGATTGCACTTCTGACACATCACCACTCTCTGATCCGTGTCTAGTGCGTGTGGGTGGCACGGTGTTTCTACTTTCAACTGAATCACTGGCTGGCAGTGGCAACATTTCTTAGCCTTCTGCCCACAGATTCTCACATTGTACTTCCTGAACTACGCCACTAACATTACCTTGTTCCCCACTTTCTACCTCGGTATCACTGCTTGCTAACTGTTGTTCATTATCCATGTTTATATTTTTCTGACTACGCAATCTAACCATAGTCAACAAAAGAAACAAAATCTGAACTAAATATCCTAACACTCAGGTTTAGCTGACATAATCACACAAGAAATGGTCATTTGTGGAACACACTCATTATATACTACGATGACTAACTACTCAAATGTCCTGTTATTTAAAAAAAAAACTAACAACAAGCACACCACTAATGATCCGAGAACACCGCACTGAGGCTACTTTACTACCCACAGGACAACTACTCTGTAGCTTTACCTTTTGGTGATCTATCTTGTGTGCAGCTGCCCCCCCGGTATTGTGGTAGATAATTAATTTTTTGATATAATGAGTTCTCTTCTTCAGCTTGCCTCTGGGTATATAGTGTTGTCATGCAAAAAATCATATACAGGTATTACCACACAATATTGGTTAGGCAATACATACAATACATGAAATTGTTCTCTAACAAAGTTCGACTACAATAATTCCCTAATTATCTCATGGGTATTTTGTGGCCACTGCTCATTCGGGCCCCGCTTTGTTGGGCGCCAGTTTAACAAGAAAAAAAATAAAGAATATTTATTATTATGTAGCAATGAATAAATGGATGAAAATTGCGGGGAAGAAATGGCTTTAAATATTTATGTTATTTACACCTTCAGTACGAACTTTGTTGTAGAACCCCTTATTTACGTGTGGTAATAAAAATTCATTTGGACAGAATTAAGGACATTTAAAATTACGTGAACCTTAGCAACCCTCTCATGCTGATAAATTCAAACTAACTGATTAATAACATTTATTGGAAACTTATTTAAATTAATTGTTTTACGTATTTCGCCCTTGGCACACATTTTCTAGGTGCAGTGGGTTTTTAAATATTTACTGAATTCTTTCCCGGCGTTAGCTATGGAACACAAGACTGTCTCTGTTAGTATAAAATGGTTAAATATTGCCAAGCCGACCTGAACGTTTGATTATCATTGACTAAACATACTTCACTATACGTTTAAGTTATTTGCTTTAGAAATGGAAAGAACCAACAGATTAACAACGTCAACGTTAATTATCCGCTTATGAATGCACAAATGTAAAACCAGTAATAAATTCAGTCAGCCTCAGGATTGCTGTAAAAGAAAAATATTTCGTAATTCACTGCTAATTTTACCTGCTCCCGATTTACGGGTTCTAATTTTATAGCGGAACAATTTTTTAAATGTGCCGCCGCTGCAAATCGTTTTGTCGTGGCACAGCCCAGCAACACCAACGATAATCGCTAAAAGTGCTGAAAATTCTTTAAAGAAATATTATAGATGACATGGGCAAGCTAATTTACAATAGTAATACACAATTTTGATAAATTATAATGTATTTAGACCATAACAATAATTGAAATAACACACCTTTTTAATTTCTCCTCTAATGGCGGCTAAAGATAGATACAGACAAACGAAGTCTAGTTATTCATATAATGCTACGTCACAGGTTCCTCTCTTTCTCAGCTCTCGAGGAAGACGACAAAGAATACATATTATGTAGCGCTTTTTATACTACTGCTGATTTTGAATATCTCTTTGTAATCGTACAACATTATTTTCATCCGTGGCTATATTTTACATTTTTTTATCGCAGATATTAACATATTTCGTAATTACATTATGAGTATAGAAATATTACAATCATAAATACATCGAGAATATTATTACAGAAAATATTACAATAATAACCAACGTTCTTTACACAAAATTAAATAACAGTTTTTGTTAAAAAATTACAGTACATTCGAATTGTTTCATAGCGGCGTACATAGTACAATTAAATGTCATTTCATTTTATTAATACTGTGTGTGCTGCCAGGGAACGTTACAGTGTCCAGCTGCTAGATTGGGAAGACGGATGTAATTGTTTACTGTGTGTATTATATGTCCAATGGATGAGATGTCTGTTGGAGAAGGAGTTCAATGGGTGTTTTAGCTGTAATCATACAGCTGAGGACTGTGTCTCTAGCCACATGCACTATCTTTCAGAAGCAATGATGTTAGGTGAATTGTAAGGTGTCAAGCAAATCCAACACCTTTTATGAAAATTCCAACATGATAAGCAAATCCAGTAGTATGTCACATAGCTCCGAATAAATCGTGACATTAAATTAACCAAAGTAATACGAGTAATGAATGAGCAAATGGAATACCACAGACTAACACAAGAGTGCCTAAATGCATGTCGTACCTTCCCACCGTGAGGCAGACGCAGTTTCGAGGGGAGAAACGAGGACAGAAGCCGAGAGCAGAACCGTGTTAAGCTAGAAGGCCCTATGATAAGGGACGGCTCCGAATTTTTGTGATGCAATACATTGACGATAATGGCTAGAGATCCTAATGAATCAAATACTACTCCTCCGACTATGATGTAGCTTTGTGATTAGTTGTGAGAGCTCAAATGCTAACACATGGAGAAACAAACACGATGGACTTGTAGCAGAGCGAGTGTGTGTGTACTGAGGACTTCACTACAAAAATAATATGCCGCACAATGTCAGAGCCGCAAAATCCTTTACCAGTCCTGACGCCTGCAGCGTTCTGATGATGTAGGTGCCGACTCCTGCTGTGCAGCAACTCTGTTTCTACCCGTGGCCTCGAATTCAGTCCAAGAATTCTAAGTTCTGCTTACACGCGCAAAGCAGGAAAACTCCTGGATGCATGAGGATATCTCCAGAAAGAGACATAGGAAAACCGCCTAAACTCGCCCTGTCAGCACAGGTGCGAAAACGTAGAGTAAGAATCTGGGTCTTAAGTTGCACAATGAAACTGGAGTATGCTCCTCAACGATTCCGAAAAAGTGCGACTAAATCGCAAGACCGCCCGATTCAGACGAAGATCAGATCCCGAATGCCATGCGTCCACACAACGCAAGAGCGAAGCCAACGTTACTCAACTCCCCACTACCCTTGACAAGCTACGAATTCGCATTCAGTGCTGATTCCAGAATTCCCTTACACTATCTCGAAACCTCCTCTACGCCAATAGTGGTCATTTCCTCCAATTTGGTGCAATCCGGATTTAGCCCCATGTGACTTTTTTCTATTCCCTAACTTGAACAAACGCCTTCGTGGGAGACATTGTCAATCATCAGAAGCAATGGTGAAGGCTGCGGAGGCGATTTTGAAGGACCTCTCAAAAAACGCTTTCCAGCACGTATTTGAAGACTGGCAGAAACGCTGGGACAAGTGCATGGTATTCATGGGAGACTAATTTGAGAAGGACCATCAAAATTAGGAGGCTGAGTAAAGGTATGTTGTCAAAAAGAAAATTATGGTCATTCTTTATTGAACATCCCTTGTAGTATCTGGACGAAAATGTATACCGTCAAAGTGGAACCAGGATGAAGAGAAATCATATACATATTATGAGGTAAAAATTCATTTGTTTCTCATCCAACTTAAAAGTAATTTTACATTTTCATAAGCAGACACAGCAACACTATTTTCACACATCTTCTTTTTTTGAGTCAATTGAGAGCAGGCAAGTCTTGAATAGCAGCAAACTTGAACATTCGATGTATCCATGAGATCTTCTTCTTCCACTTCACTTATCTGTGAGGTCAAATAATCGAAACGACGTGATCATATCTTTATAGGCTATGTCAGGATCATCCCATGGTGGAATGGAAATGCCCGGTGCAAGTCTTTCGAGTTGACGCCACTTCGGCGACTTGTGTGTTGATGGAGATGAAATGATGATGATAAGGACAACACAACACCCAGTCCCTGAACGGAGAAAATCTCGGAGCCAGCCGGGAATCGAACCTGAGCCGTTAGGCATGACATTCCGTCGTGCTGACCACTCAGCTACCAGGGGTAGAAATGTGGTAACCACTTTGCACCCTTCCACGTTTTGTGCACTTCACATCCTTCAACGATTTCAGTGATGCAATGTTTGCTGAGAATGTCCCTATTATTTCAGCATCTTCTGTGTATGCTACAAATGCAACATCTTTAAACATGAACTGCCTACACTCATCATCATAGAAACCCTGAGATGCCATTGTGGAATTCTCTGGACATGGCACAGCTCCTGCTCATTTATACAGCTTGTTGCACAACACCGGTGGGCTGACAGTAGTTAACCACAGGGTCATGTAGAACTAGAGCGTATACTGAAGTGTGTTCCAAGAAATTTGCTGAAGATTCAAATTATATTCGTATCTGTTGGTCCAGACTTAATTATCTCGTTCTGTTTTGAGCAGTCTATTACGAAGATTGGCGACAGCTCCTTGAATTTCCTTGGCCCGACTAGACACCCTCCGCCTCCTCCTCCTTAAGCACTTCCATAGTAAGAAGCACGAAACCTCGCATACATGTCATATCCTAGACTGTATACATTTTATCCCACTGCAAGTGTAATTTGTTATATGGGTGGAATTCTGAATTCAGGTAGACTCTGGCATTAGTTAATTTGCAGTTGTCGAGTACAGTGGAACCATTCACTATATTCTCTCTTCTATCTGTCTGAAACGCAAGTATGGTGAATATAGGCGTCTCTAGTTGCAAAGAGGTTTTAATAGCCCATGTTTGTCTGTTTGCAGTCGGTAGCACTGGGTACTGATAAACCTCCCACGAGCGGAATGTCACGGATAGATGTGTAGCGGAATTTAGAACTTTTAAAAGCTTCAGGTGCTCCTCGGCTGATACACTGAGGTGAGGCATTTTCCATATTATCTTTCTGATTGTGATCATATGCTCCTCTTGAGCTGCTTGAATGTATGAGCTATTGTCCGTCGCTCTTCGTACCAGAATGAGTTCCTGATCAGCATTCATCATAATCGGCTTCATGTTCTCAAAGTAGCCAATGAGTATTTATAGAGGTATTCATGCAGTAAATCGTTTGTGCTCTGCAACTGTTCTATCCACCGGATCGTCTATGAACCATCCCACACTTTGTAAACCTTTCAAATCCGTGGGTGATGCAGAGATGTATGTTTTAAGGGTTGTTGGTATGCTGACATTACGTGTGCAGTACGATAAAAGTTCGTTGCAATGTTACACCCGGCTCGGATTGTGCTGACAGGAAGTATTCCACAGTCTGATCCGACTTGTAAAATTTTCTTGGATCTTTCTTCAAAACCTTCTCATTTGTGAAACTCAGCAGGCGCCCTATTGAACCTCTCTAGTTAAAGACAATCGTTTCATTCGTAGTCCTTATTTCAGATTGAAGTGTACTTATATTTGCGCGTAGCTCAATACCTTTTCCGGACTGTTTTAAGACTTCGTTTAAATTATCGATATTGTACGCACCTGGTTCAATTTCCTCAATGTATTTTTCACCATTAATATCCAGATGCAGTTTGCTGTTAGCCTCGGTGATATTTGGGATGCTGTCGTACGTCTCCAGTCCGATGAGTGCAAAGTTCAAATCAATTCACTTATGTTCAAATCAACAGTAATTTGCACGTAATACAGATGATCCTTCTTTTTAAGTAAAAGGGTAAATTGCATCTGAACCTCAACTGATGAAGGAATGTTTAAAGCTTTTCCTTATATAGTCTTCCTTTTTCTTTTTAAACGTTAAGAGAAACGTGATGCGTAGACGTGAGCAGAGATGTGTATTAAAGACCTGATATCGCCGAAAATTGTCGAACACACTTCTTCTGCGAATGGAGTATCGTTGTAATTCTTCTGGCGGTTGCATGTCACCAAATAAGTCGAAATAGTAGACTGTGTAATTATGTAATAGGCGTATTTAAACTGTTTTAGCATGTAATTATCTGAACTGTTTCTTATTTAAATTGTTTTGTTAATTAAATTGCATTGTGTATTATTGAGAAAGAGCGGGAAACCGCGCATAGATACATTTTGAGAAAGAGCGGGAAACAGCGCGCAGTAATACATCTGTAATGGTAGCAGGGATTGTCTGCACCAAAAACCATTGTTGGCGGCGAGACCGCACTTTTGTAGCATTGAGCGTTGGAAGCGAGCAGTTGCGAGTAAGATGTGAGACGAGGCAGTCGTAGCTAGCGAGACATGAGAGGAGGTCGCTGTAAGCGAGGTATGAATTAACACTTTGAAAGAAGCGGTGTGCTCGCCAGCCACTCGCTATATGTAGCGCAATGCTAGTTTTTAAGAATTTTTGTAAAGAACTATGCCCCTTGTAATTGTTTGTCAAGATCGTTCTCAGAATATAGTTATGTAATTTTGATGGAAAATTAGGTATGTAGCGCAACGCTACTTTTTAAGAATTTTTGTAAAGAACTATACCCCTTGTAATTGTTTGTCAAGATCGTTCTCAGAATATAGTTAACTTCTACCAGATTAAATGCATTAAGAATTTTCTATCCCAAAATCATTCACGTAAATGCTTTACGGAATTTATTGTTATCTTAAAAGAAAAGTCTAAACTGAGCTTCAGCTTTTATCAAATCTAAATTAACTTCAACTTAAAGAATTCCAGTCACAAAGTATTATGAAACTCCACCAGCAGCTTATAATTATGTTAAAGAGAAGTAAGTATATTCATTCCACAGTTTGCTGTAGCAGTCAGATGGCGATCCAGTATAAATAATTAAAGGTAAGAATCAGTCTTAATAATTTCAGGTAACGACTGAGGGCCACGGCGACAACACATTTTATGTTTCGTCGTAATAATCAGCAGGTAGTCTTGACAGAGCAGCAGTTAAAAGATTTTAAGAGACGCAGCGTTCAGTCAGCAAGCAAACGTTCATCCAATATTAGACGGGAAGGTTTCACTTGGCGATATCCATTCAGTACGACATTTTAGTGAATCTACTGTGGATATGAATATACTGATTTTGATAATAGTGTGAATAAGTTACTGTTAAGTGGCGCAACGCATATACTAAAGTGTATAACTTTTATTCACAGGTCATCGGCAATTCTGTTTGCTTTATTGATTCGGCGTTGAAAAGTGTTTGTTCAGTGTTGAATCCGCTTTGAACAGTGATATATTTTGTTGCGTGTGATGATTATAGACAATGTCCCGCAGAATAATTACTCGTTCTCAAACTGATAAAACTGTACAAAATACTGACGAGAGATTCTTTTCTGGAATAGGCAGTAATAATACGTGTGAAAACCCTGATTCTGAAACGTTAGGTGAACAGACATTTAATAACTGTAACAATATGGAAGCGTTTAACGAACAAGTAACTTCAGAAATGCCCACAGACAATGAAACGGTAGTGCAAAATAATTTGGCATTAAATGCAACAGACGGTACACAGTCACAAATTCCGCATAGTAGACATAACAGTTTCAGTAACGAAACCACTACAATGCAGTCAGACAGAGAGACTCCATTAAGCACTGATTTAGATTCAAACGGTACACAGCTACACAACCTGCGTAGCAGATCCAACAGTTCTCATGACCAAAATTCCGAAATTACGGAAAACGTGACGCAGTCACAATCATCTGAGGATGTTCAAATGAACACAGATCTACAGCCTTTAACAACGAATACAAATACACACAGAAGTCAATCCGAAACGGATCCAATAATGGCATTTTTGCTACAAATGAGACAAGACATGCATCAAAACTTTAACAGAAGGTCACAAGAATTAGAAAAAAGGTCACAAGATCTAAAAAACGAAATTAAGGCAGAACACGCACACACAGATCAGAAATTAGACAACATGTACCAAAATCTAAAACACGAAATCAAAGTAGAAATTCAAACAGTCGCTGAAAAATGTTCACAATCAACACAAGAATTACGCGACAAAATTCAAGAAATATCCGATAACCAAGCAACATTTGCAGTTAGTATACGGGAAACAATGACAGAAAACTTTGCTAAACAAAACGCTCAGATTGATGAACGTTTTAACAATCACACAGAAAACTGTTTGATACGTCACCGTAAACTGGTGCGATCGCAGGATAAAGAACGAAAAGAATTACTACAAACAATCACTAAACAGCGTCAGGACGACAAAAAGAAAGTGTTTGCCCAGGGCAAAACATATGTAGACAATCACATACAGTCGATCTCGGAAGAAATCGAAACGGTCAAAGAAACAAATAATCAAATACAAGACAGGCTTACAGAAATCCAAACACAGACAATCGATGTGAAAACTTCTACAGACACTGAAATCCAGAATGTTAAAGATAAATTAACAGAGGACGTTCAGACACTAACTGACAAAATAGAACACATAGAAATTAACCATGACACAGAAAATTTAAAGGCAGATTTTAAGAAAGTCACCCAAAGCAACCGTAAATTACGAAACGAACTGACAGAAAAGATCAATGAACTCACTACAAGAATAGATCTTTTAGATACTAACAATGACGAGAGATCAGACGACACTGCACCAGTCCCAGTGCAACAGAACTCTAATAGTAATAACACGCCATTGACAAATATACAACAAACTATCACAGATCTAAAATCGCGTAATGATTCATTGCATCAGCAAATAAATTCTCTACAGCAAGAGATAGCGGACGCAGAAGAAACCGCCGCACATAATCATTTTCAACAGAACACACACCGTTACGAAATGCCTCAGATCCATAATACATATAATGTTGGTAGACTTCAGAGAGTAAGAGATTTTACCCAGGAAGAAAGACACCCGAATCCATATTCAAGACAATACGACAACACTTACACACACAGACATGACAGTTTTGATCACAAACATTTTCTTTCAGTTAGAAAGTTTAAAACATTTAAAAACGACAGGGCGCAAATACATCCGTTGGATTTTATCCAACAGTTCAGGGGAGCACTTCCACCATCATGGCCAGTACAACATAAGTTAGAATTTATTGTCAGTTTTCTTAAAGGAGAACCAGCACGACGAATGCGACCAATTGCTAGACAATGTTTTTCCGTAGAAGCATTTGAGGAAGCATTTTTATCAGCATATTGGTCTGACACTACACAAAACAGCATCAAAGATCGGCTACTTAGTTTGCCAAACTTTGAAAATTCTACCTTTCCAGCAATCACACAATTTTTCGAGTACATGGTGGAACAGAACCAGTACCTCAACGAGCCATACAGTCAATCGGCATTAATACAGCTTTGCATTTCAAAACTGCCCAGAGCTTTGAAAGTGTCATTACTGACAGGGCAACAAAAGGACAATGTATCCGCTTTTAGAGACATCTTACAACTATTAGAAGCACACCAGGCAGACTACGCATTTGTTAACAAAAATTTTTCACGACAGAACGGAAAACAAACAAACTCAGCTACTTTTGAACAAACACGATTTGGTAATAACAATCCGAGTAAACGCTTTCGCAGCGAAAATGACAACGAAAACAGGAGTAATGAAAAACATTATACTGACACGGTAAATTTATATTCAGGACAGCAACAGAATCCGAGACTTAACACGCAACCGAATAGGTCAAATTTCCATATGAATCATCGCTCAGATAATGCGACCGGGGAAGGCCATTACGTGGGTCGACCGCAAAATGAACAAAAACAAACGTTTCTACGGGGTGCAGGTGGGCTGCCGTACAGTCACAGTTATAACGACAGGAGAAAAGAAAACGAACACAGACCGCCGAGGACGTTCCACAATGACAATTTTAACGGAAACTACAACAGGGCCCAACAGCTGCGTTACCGTGTGAATGTACCAGACACCAGATTTCATCCACCAGACACTGCTAATAATCAAAACGGCAGAACTGTACAGTTGGTAGAACACATACCAAACTCCCAAGCTGAAAATCACATATCGGAAGAATTATGACTAGAGAAAACCTGCAATGAATCTCTTAATGTCGATACTATGAAATCACACAGAGAAAACATAACGACCGAAAATGCCATTACATTTGACGACGTGAGAGACACATTGTTACAGGAAAAACCAATCCTACAGAAAACAATATATCACCCAATAATAGAGATAAATTTACAGTCGCACAATATTTTAGCGATAATTGATTCAGGTTCACCTATGTGCGTAATTAACGAAGACACATTTAACAGATGCAATAGCAATAATGATTACCCAGTATTTCCTTTAAACAGAACGAAGGTCAAGGGAGCTTTTGCAGGAAAAGGCATTGAAGTTAAAAGACAGACACAATTAACATTTGTTTTTGCAGGGGAAACGTTCCACAGTGATTGTTGGATAGTTCCGAATTTAACAACAGACATGATATTAGGAATAAATTTTCTTGTTCAGTACGATGCGAAGATTGACTTCAAATCGTCATACCTCACACTACAAAAGGAAAACAGGGAAGTGATCGTAAGATTTCAAAACACAGTATCCTCCGAAGAACAAAATATGCACAGGATCGAGATTATTACTGATTCTCAAGATAACGATTGTTATATCGCACTATACACGAACACACTTAATAATGACTTGGTAGAGGAACAGGAGTACAATATGTTCGAGACAATTACACGCAAGGTAGACAATAGTGTAGCAAAATGCGACGCAGAACGCACAGAACTTGAAAATATTCTGGTACAACACAAAGCAGTTTTTGCCAATGTTCCATGAACAATGACAGGATTTATGTACGAATTTCAGGTGAAACCACACGAGACTTTCAAAGCAAAGCATTATCCAATCCCACACATACACACAGAAGCAGTTAAGAAAGAATTACGAGCAATGATCGATCAAGGAATAATAGAACCAGCAGCCAGCCAATATATAAATCCACTACACATTGTTGAAAAGAAGGATGGATCACTACGTTTAGTTTTAGATTCACGTCAAGTTAATAAAATAATCATTACAGAAACCGACCGACCACAGACGTTAGAAGAGTTACTGCAAAAATTTCCTGGCACCTCCATTTATACTACACTCGACCTCAAATCAGGGTTTTGGCAAATCCAACTACACCCAAATTGCCGAAAATATACGGCATTCCTTTGCTTTGGGGAATGCTATCAATTTTGTAAACTTCCGTTTGGACTAACGATTTCGTCTGCCGCCTTTATACGAGGCATGAATACTATTCTACCACAAGATCTGAAAAACAAAATTACTACATATGTCGATGACATTTTAATTGCAGCAGAAAACTGGGAACAACACAATCATACTCTTCAACAATTACTGAATACATTCGAGCAGAATGGTATAACTATAAACTTGCGTAAATCTGAATTTGGTAAAGCGTCAATAAAATTTCTAGGGCACATTATCTCACAAACAGGTATCGCACCAGACCCTGACAAATTGCAAGCACTGAAAGACATCGACGTGCCAACAAACAAAAAGGAACTTCGGAGCTTTTTAGGTCTTATCAATTATTTTAGAAAATTTATCCACTACAAAGCATTAGACACGCCCTTGCTATACCAGCTTACAAGTAAAAACACACTTTGGTCATGGAATGAAGACGTTGAAGCTGAATTCGAGAACTTGAAAGAAGCATTATTAAAAGCACCTTTGTTATCACACCCTGACCCAACACAAAACTTTTCCGTTGCAACAGATAGTTCAACCACAGCACTAGGAGTACATATTTTCCAAGAAATAAAGGAAGAAGATAAGACAGTCGTGAAACACATTGCTTTTGCAAGCAGGATACTTTCTCCAGCAGAGCGCAATTATTCTGTAACAGAATTAGAGACACTATATGTAATTTACGCTTTTAAGCGATTCCGTCATTTTCTATATGGCCGACATACAACAATATATACCGATCACCGAGCAATCCAGTTTTTATTGTCAGCAAAACTTACGCACGATAGATTAAGCCGCTGGAAATTATACTTACAAGAGTTTGATTTTACCATTATACACATTCCAGGCACGCAGAATACTGTTGCCGACGCATTGTCGAGGTCCATTCACAATAAACGCATGGAGAAAGAAAATACCTGTTGCTACAACAACCATAGTATTATGTATATTAAACAAGTAGCTTTCGAAAACTTTATATCAGCAGCATTACAGGATATAGAGAGAGAACAGCAGAAAGATGAAACACTGAAAGAGATTGTAACGCTTTGGAAAGACAGAAGTAACGCTAAAGTCAGACTTCATTACACTGTACATCAAAATATACTCTTTATTCGATCATACCGAGACGGTAATAATTGGCTTTTATGCATTCCGGAAGGGATCGTAAATAAACTGATATGGTATACACATCTAAGTTATGGACACTACGGAGCGAGGAAATGCTTTCTGATTCTGCGACAAAATTGCCACTTTAATAACATGGAAAAACACATAAGAAAACTAATAGCATCATGCAAGATATGTCAAAAAGCTAAATCATCAACAGTGTCACACATTCCACCATTGTATCCCATCATACCGGTTAAGTTAAGACACATGGCAGCAGTGGATCTTTTCGGTCCAATCCCCAGAACAAATAATGGTTATAGTTATATTTTTGTAGCTGTAGAACTAACATCCAAATTTGTAACATTTTCTCCACTAAGGAAAGCAACAGCAAGAACAGTATCAAGAGCGTTTGTAAGAGATTTTCTATCAGTAGTAGGACGTGTACAGAAGGTTATTTCGGATAACGGTCCGCAGTTTAGGTCAGACGTATGGAAGAAAATGTTAGAAAGTAAGAACATAACACCTATTTACATATCAAGATATCACAGTTCTTCCAACCCATCAGAAAGAATAATGAAAGAGATCGGGAAGTTATGCAGAATTTATTGTCATAAAAGACATACAACATGGGATAAATATATTTTACAGTTTCAAGAAGTGATAAATGCAATACCCAATGAATCTACGATGCTATCACCAACCGTAATACTGACAAATAAAGACCCACCGAACAAAATTACCGAACTAATTACTTTTCCTAAGACGCGTAGGCTTCGACATTGTGAAATAATAGACACAGCATTAGCAAACACTAAAAGAGCTGCAGATCGGCGGAAGAAACAACAGAAGCAGGTAAGTCGACTACAGAAGTACGAGATTGGCGACAAAGTACTGATTCGCACTCATTTTCTTTCCAACAAAGGTAAGCACAGATGCCGTAAATTCGAACTTCTGTATGCAGGCCCTTACAGAGTTCGTAATATTCCACACGCTAATGTAGTGCATGTGGAAACGCTACGTAAGAAGAAATCATTAGGGAATCATCATGTATCCAACGTGAAACATTTCTTGACTTAAATTTTTGCATTTCAGCTGACGAAAGGACGGCGTGACACGTAAGTATGCAACAATGGTAGTTTCAGCGCGCTTCAGTAACAAACAAAGCCGCGACACGCAGCGGGCCGCTAATATTTCACCGTACCTTAAAGAACACAGCAGTACTTAATGATGCTACGCCAGCCAAGACAAATAAAAACACGAGAAACATTTACTAACTTAAAGAGAACATGCAGACAACGACACGACGTATGAATTTGTGCACTGAGAGCTCATAAATGAAAGAAATTTTTTTTTATAACGTGACATAATTACTTAAGAAAATGTCGATTTTTGCAATAGCTAAACTGATAATATAGATCGTTCATTAATCAATTATTTTAGTGGTAACATTAACATGTACTCTTTATTCCAGAATGCAGCATTGTTGTCACACGTCATCAAAATGAAACGTAGTTTTAGTTAGAATAAGGATGTGAATCTTTAGGTCACGCAGATAGCTGACGCTAATTGTCATTACAGAAATTTTATAGGTCATGCCGGGAGCTGACGTGATTGTGCAGCAGTTAATATTATGATAAAGTGTTTTATAGGTCATGCCAGGAGCGGACGAGAAGTACCAGAAGATGTTTATTGAAGTCATGCCGTGCACTGACGATAATTAATACTGAATGTTTTATAATAAGTCATGCCGTGCGCTGACGTTAATTAATGCTGAATGTTTATAACAGGTTATGCAGAGAGTTGACACAGATGCAGAAGAAGAATGTGTATGTTATGTTAGTATATAAGAAATGTATAATGTTAAGAAATAATTTTGCTAGCATGTGACACATTGCAACACTATGGATGGGGACCACACATTACAATGTCTAACCAGAATAATGTTTACCTTAATTTTCAGCTGCAAAAGAATACTTTAAATAATTTTATGACAGTAATTTTATTGTATATTATGACCTGACATTTGACGACTCATAACTGACGACTACACGCCTGAATGGAAGATAAAATTTTAGGACAGTAAGTCAAGAAATGCATTGTCAACAAAATTTATAATTAATGATGTAAGAAACTAAGATATGTAAATACAGAATAAGTAATAATGTACTTGTCTATAACAAATCTGTATACTATCAAATACTGAATAAGTAGGAACTTTTATGTCTTTTATATATGGGAATAATTTTCTGGAAGAATTCTTAAATTAAAACTACATATTGTTACAAATTACGACACAACATATTTTGTCATAGGGAAAATTATTTGGTAGTCAAATTATGGTACCAACAATGTCCGTGAACCCATTGCCAAAACAATTTTACCCGTACCTTAATTCCTGTGCATCCCCATGGTTATTGAGCACAGAATCAGTGAATTGTGAAACACGTGACTTCAACCAATGATGTTCTCGACGAGGTGTTTGCATACCTAGATGCACACCACAGCCCGATGTATGTCAATTGGTGCCTGCATACCTAGATACACACCACAGTATGATGTACGACAATAGGTGTTTGCATACCAAGATGCACACCACCAACCTTAATGGACCATTGGAGATGGAACTTAATCCTGATGTGGCTGCGGCAACTCAGGCTATTCGACGACGTACTTAGTGTTTGGGTACACTAAAACTATGGAGCAAGGCGATGATGGAACCACATGGCGAAACCTGGTGTTGTGCTATGTGAGGGAAAGGAACAGACTTTTGAGTGCATTCACAGACAGTTGCCAGTGCTTTGACCATGCTATCCAATTCCTTTTGTACCTTCCTTAATTGTGGTACTAAGAGATGCCAATTTGAATTAAATGTTTCATAATGTAAACTTTCAATTGCTTCATATGATCTGTATATTGATTTTCACATTTACTCTTATTCTTGTTGTTAAATTTAAGGGAACCAAATTTTACTTGATGTACAATTCCTACTAAAACCCTTTCTATTTACATATTCTCTTTATTAGAGATAGACAAATCATTTCGTATGACAGCATTTGTGTATACACTTTGTTCAAACTATTTTCTATAATCAAATTTTATACTTACGTTGAGTCCATATGACTCAACAACGTAGTAAAATTTTAAGAAAGCCGAGTAGCGGCATATGTAATTATGTAATAGGCGTATTTAAACTGTTTTAGCATGTAATTATCTGAACTGTTTCTTATTTAAATTGTTTTGTTAATTAAATTGCATTGTGTATTATTGAGAAAGAGCGGGAAACCGCGCATAGATACATTTTGAGAAAGAGCGGGAAACAGCGCGCAGTAATACATCTGTAATGGTAGCAGGGATTGTCTGCACCAAAAACCATTGTTGGCGGCGAGACCGCACTTTTGTAGCATTGAGCGTTGGAAGCGAGCAGTTGCGAGTAAGATGTGAGACGAGGCAGTCGTAGCTAGCGAGACATGAGAGGAGGTCGCTGTAAGCGAGGTATGAATTAACACTTTGAAAGAAGCGGTGTGCTCGCCAGCCACTCGCTATATGTAGCGCAATGCTAGTTTTTAAGAATTTTTGTAAAGAACTATGCCCCTTGTAATTGTTTGTCAAGATCGTTCTCAGAATATAGTTATGTAATTTTGATGGAAAATTAGGTATGTAGCGCAACGCTACTTTTTAAGAATTTTTGTAAAGAACTATACCCCTTGTAATTGTTTGTCAAGATCGTTCTCAGAATATAGTTAACTTCTACCAGATTAAATGCATTAAGAATTTTCTATCCCAAAATCATTCACGTAAATGCTTTACGGAATTTATTGTTATCTTAAAAGAAAAGTCTAAACTGAGCTTCAGCTTTTATCAAATCTAAATTAACTTCAACTTAAAGAATTCCAGTCACAAAGTATTATGAAACTCCACCAGCAGCTTATAATTATGTTAAAGAGAAGTAAGTATATTCATTCCACAGTTTGCTGTAGCAGTCAGATGGCAATCCAGTATAAATAATTAAAGGTAAGAATCAGTCTTAATAATTTCAGGTAACGACTGAGGGCCACGGCGACAACACATTTTATGTTTCGTCGTAATAATCAGCAGGTAGTCTTGACAGAGCAGCAGTTAAAAGATTTTAAGAGACGCAGCGTTCAGTCAGCAAGCAAACGTTCATCCAATATTAGACGGGAAGGTTTCACTGTATTTGTATTTTTCATAACATATAATATACAGTGGGTGCCAGAACCTCCAGCAACATCTAAATCATAATATCACATTCACCAGTTTTCCACATTGTCTTCGGTCACATATCCCGCATAAACGCACCATGGTATCTTGGAATGTTGAATTTTTTTTCTAACAATCTTAAGAAGATCAGTATTTGTGAGTGGCCGATCTGCTAATGGACATTTCGTTTACGGTTTCAAGTATGCTCCTTTTACGATGGCTGTGTCTTCCATCATGCTGTTACGTCGTGCTTCTTGTAACTGGGTTTGGGAGTTCCGCGCGTTCTTGACTGTTCGAGGAATAGTTGCAACACCACCATCGAGGGACCCTACCACTAAGGCAGCGTTTGTGTCGTCGTTGCCACTGTAGAATCTTGTACCGTGGGAATCAAGGAGAGGATGTTGTTTGGTGATCAGTATCCTCTTTCTACAACACAACGGCACACATGTAATAACAGGGTTCTTTATTTACCAGAACATAAAGCTACTTATCTTTAAGCTAGTCCATGTGTTGTGGTACAAGCTCCTTTGTAATAGTCCACGTTAGCCTCATTGCTGGTGAAGTAAAAGTCCCACTGTAAATAGTACACTCTGGTATCCGATGACGTGAACTGACTGACGCCAACTAAAATAGTGACTGAGACTTGGGCTGTGACTGGGCTGACTGTCTGTGACCGACTGGCTGGTCTGCAGCGGCGACCTGAACACTGGGGGTCGGGAGGGGGTTGGTGGCGGATTGCTTGCGAGTCTGTCTTTGGCCTCTGTCCTGATAGGCTCCATTGATTCAGCGCCTATCATCGATCTTCTTAAAACCTCTTTGCAATCCGACGTTCTGGCGACAGCTTACACCAGACATTCCTCCCCCGAAATGCTGCACCGTCGTGACGAAGGGAGTATGCGAACGACAAGGGGGAAGGGGGGGGGGAGGAGGCAGGACTCTGGATGTAGAGATGAGCCAGGAGCCGTGACTGTGGAAGACTGCGTACTTCTGACCGTACCCTATCGTCTGGCTTGCGGGGCAACAGGAGCGTCCTCCGGAATACTGGTGCCGGAGTACACGTCCAGGCCTGAGGGCGTGTCCTGGGGTGATGACGGCGACGGCGACGGCGCGAGCAGGGACAGTGCGGCGAGAGCGCATCGTCCATCCGCTCCTCCTGGGGAGCCCCGGTGGCAACAGCGGGCGGCTGCGAAGGCTGTGCATCCCGTGACGCCGTGAATCTGGGCCAAGAAAAGCAGCACAATCGCAGGGAAAATGACATGCGCGAATTTGGTTCTGGTGGCGGCGGCGCAAACTGTCGGGACCTGCAATAAAATACTCTGAAGAGCCAATGCGTTTCTGGATCACCCCGCTTTTCCAGCACTCACAGTTACTCTGCGGCCCCAGATGTTGCGGTGGGTGCAACAAGCGTAGGAGCGTTCGATGGCGGCGGCCACGCAGAAGTTCTGCCGGTGATGGTCCGTCTCGTAGGTGATAGCGATAGGAGGCGAGAAAGAATTGCAGCGCTTGGTCCCGAGTGTGGATAGCGTGCTTGAAAGTGCGCACAAAACGTTCTGATTATCCGTTGGACTGTGGGTGAAACAGAGCATTTGTTAGATGACGAATGCAATAGTGTTCACAAAACTGTTCAAAATCCTGTGACGTGAATTGTGTCCATTGTCCATAACAAGTACTTCTGGTAAACCTTCTATGCAAAATATGTAGGACATCGCCTGAAAGGTGCTACATGATGTGGTACAGTTCATAGGCACCGCAAATGGGAACTTGCTAAAAAGAGTCTGCCACTAAGAGGCAACGAGTTTTCCAAAATGGTCCTGGAAAGCCAATGCGCACTCGTTGCCATGGCGATTGAGTCTAAGGCCGAGCGAAGAATGTCTGCGGCGGATCGGATTGGATTTCAGCGCATGCGCGACACTGCGACATCACCTACTCAATGTAGGCGTCCATGCCCTGACAAGCAATGTGCTGCCGCGCTAGTTGTTTATTGCGAATAAATTCCCCAATATCCTCGGTGGAGAATCGCAGCACATCCTTCGGCAATTCTTTGAGAATAAACATATGCGATTGTCCATTGTCATTTTGAGCTAGAATCACACCCAGTTCGATTCTTAAGGTTATGCTGACGTGAAAAATATCGGCACACGACTGAGTTCTGGATGAGCGAGGCCAAGAATTGCGAATGTAATGCAACAAAATCTTGAGATCTGGGTCCGCTTCCGTGGCCTGTGCAGTTTTTCTGTAGTTTAAGGGAAACGTTTCCAACAATTCAGAGTCCTGCCCATCGATTTGGCAACAAGATGCGGCAGATGCATTAAAATCAGAGTCTGAGCCAATCCAATTGGAAGGCGAGAGAGAGCGCCTACATGCCCATGCTTTGCAACAAAGCCCAACGTTGGAATTTTTGAGCAGTGCGTGTAGGGATCGTTCGGATGAAACAAGGACTGCAACGTCTTGTGATCTGTCACTAAAAAGAACTTGCGACAAAACAAAATTTGGTCACACCATACAAAATAGCGAGAGCTTCTTTGTCTATAAGTGAATAATTGCAATGAGTTTGAGTTAACAACTTTGAGGCAAAAGCAAATCTGTCTTCCACCAATTCTGTGCGAAACCACAGCGCCGATCCCGTAGGAAGAAACGTCGACTTGCAAAACTACTGGCTTAGCAGGATCAAAATGTACTAAACATCTGTCACTATATAAAGCATATTTGCGTTTTTGAAATGCGCCTTCACAGTCTTTAGTCCACACAAAAGGTACATTTTTGCGACGCAAGCGATGCAATGGGGCCGCGATTTGAGCGGCATTCGGTATGAACCGAATGTAGTGTCATCTTGCCTGGTACTGACTGCAGTTCAGTTACTTTTGCTTGGAACAGGCAGGTCACGGATTGCAGGCAATTGAGATTGGAAGTGGTGCACACCCTGACTTTTTATCTCATGACCTAAGCACTGTAGTTCTGATTGTTTGCAGTCAGCTGTTCCAAGTAACGTTGGAAAATGGTGGGTAAGGGGAGCGCTGACGAAGGGCAAACGCAAATACTTGAACAGTCCCAAGTGTGTATTTACAACACTTTCTGTGATTCTTCATCCAATGGAATTTGCAAGTAGGCATCACGCAAATCTATCTTAGAAAAGTAACGTGCTGAACCAAGCCTGTCCATGAGTTCCGCAGGGCGAGGTAACGGACAAGTGGCTGCTACGGTCTGTGTTGGCTGTAGACTTGACGTCAACACACAAATGCGAATACGACCAGAAGGCTTAGGCAACACCACTAATGAGCTTGCCCAGTGGCTAGCTTGCACCGGCGCACTTACTCCATTATCTTGCAATGCTTTCAATTCACTGGCTGTTTTGTCTCTTAAAGCAATTGGAACGGGGCAGACTCGGAATACTTACATGCGCTACAAAGTTATTTGCTTCTCCCATTCCTTCTTAAAATAGTTCAGGAAATTCCTTAAGCAAGGTACCGATCCTGTCTTTTGGTGCAAAAGCTGATACGGAAAGTACGTTCTCGTGGATGCTAAGTCCAAACAAATCGAATGCATCTAAACAGAAAATATTCTCATTGTCTTTTGACTTCAACACAGTAAAATTCACTGTCCTAGTGAGAGATTTGTAAGTGGCAGGCAAACTACACTCTCCGAGCGCTGGAATTTCTTGCCCGTTGTATGCTGTGAGGAGTTTGCTAGATTTAGAAAGGCGTGGTGAGCCTAAATGTCCGTACGTGGTACGATTAAGCAAAGCTACTGAGGCAGCTGTGTCTAACTGAAAGTTCACACGACGGCCAGCAATTCGTAATGAGAGAAACAGTTTGCCAGAACGCCGCTGCACAACATTAGCGTGAGAAGGAGGCACAGCCCTAATCTTACTTTTGTCACAACCTGTTGAAGGTTTGTAAAACAAAACGTTCACTAGATGTGCACGAACCTCTTTTCTTTCTGGGAGAGGAAAAAACTGGCGTTTTTGTGCAATTGCAAACAAACTGCTTGGACATGGATTTTTTTCCCACACATGGAACACGTTGCGTTACGTGATGGGAGATTCTGTCTTTTGTGGCGAGCAAAAAATCTAGGGCAAGACTTCACTAAATTTACAGGCTTGTTTACATGTCTAAGTGGCTGTTCGCGCGTCTCTGTACGCGCTCGTTGTTGTGGCTGCTTGGAGCGGTCGCGAGAAAGGGGCGACTCGAACCGACAAATCAGGGCTTGGTCAAACTTATGGGCCGCTATGGCACCCAAGTCATATTGCTCTAAGATTTGCAATACGTGGGGAAGTGATGGATCAGAGTACTTTAAGATCTGTTCTTGTATTCTACTATCTGGGACACTGAACGTTATTGTATCGATAATCATTAACTCGCTGTAAAAGTTGCCACAACTACACTTAAATTTACACTTGCTAGTCATGCCCGTTACTTCTGTGTACCACGGGCGGTAGCCTGTTCCGGCTTTTTCTGCAAGCGAACACTGATATCTGGCTGCAGCTACTTGGACTTGCTGGTCATAATATTGAGTTAATGCAGCGATTACTTGCACGTAACTGAGTTTGTCGGGAGACGCAGTCGGGAATAGTTTTTGTATTCATCTGAACACTGGGGACCCTGCAATAGGGAAAAAGTATTTTAGCTTTAAAGTGCCTTGAACACGATGACTTGACAATGTGTTTGGAACAGTTTCAGGTGTTCGAGGCATTACTCTTCGGTGTCGTTAAACTGCCGGAATGTTGGTATGCCTGTCAGCGGTACTTGTTGGTCTCGTCAGTCGATGGGTTTGCTTTTGTGCAGTCGATGCGCCTTGTGCAGCCTGAACTTGTTGCACAGTCATCAGTAAGGCAGCAGTTCGTTGACTCTGAAACTGAAGAGCCAGTGTCAGATCCATCACATTGGCCATCTGCGGCTACAGCGCGGGGGTAGGGGGTGGAGGGTGCGTAGTAGTCATGGTTTACACAAATATGTTACAGCAAAAAGCAAGCAAAGCCTCTGGAAACGGAAATTTGACTACTTATGAGGCTCCCCTCCCGAAATACAGGGTAGAAAACAACAACAAATTAGCAAACTGCACCCACTGCAAGCAAAAACATCAGAGGATCTACACTGAATTGCCCCCATCGCCACTTTTGTGGCGTCGTTGCCACTATAGAGTTGTACTATGGGAAACAAGGAGAGGATGTTGTTTGGTGGCCAGTATCATCCTCCTGTAACACAGTTGTTCACATGTTTCAACAGGGTTCTTTATTTACCAGAGCAAAAACTACTTATCTTTAAGCTAGTCCATGTGTTGTGGTACAAGCTCCTCTGTAACAGTCCACGTTAGCCTCACTGCTGGTGAAGTAGAAGTCCCGCTATAAACACTACACCTTCATATCCAGTGTCGTCAACTGACAGACGCCAAATAGAATATTGACTGAGATTTAGGCTGCGACTGTACCTGATTCTGTCTGCATCTGAGCTGACTGTCTGTGATTGACTGGGGCCTCTGGTATGCAGCGGCGATCGAAATACTGGCGGTCGAGAGGGCGACGGCGGTATATTGCTTCCGAGTCTGTCTTTGGCTTCTCTCCTAATAGGCGCGCTCGATCCAACTCCTATCACCGATCTCCTTACAACCTCTTTGCCGTCCGGTGTGCTGGCGGTAGCAGACGCCGACACACGAGTGGAGAGGGCTGGAATGAGGGATGGAAGGAAACCACCAGACATCTTCGGTATTGGTAGAACCAATCCTCTTCTTCTTTCCACTCACTTCTGCTTTGGAGCGATTTTAGCTGCATACATTGCTGCCAGGATACAGTTCTTCAAACAGCTCTGCTTCCCAGCCTTCTTATTGTTCTTCTTTGGTGCACAAAGTGCAGCATCCATAAGTCACTTGAAATTCATCACTCCTAACCCAATTCAATTTTTTCACTTATGGTTTTATCAGCTGCAAATGATCCAGTGTGTTAACTTATACCAATATCCTTTCTTCTGCATATTGCCTTAGCCTTATCAGCTATAATCCTATCTGCATTCTGACAACTTGGGAGATCTTAATTTGCAGCATATGCCAATGACGTTTTCCATACAAGCTTCGTCGAGCAGATTAATCCCCTTATTACATCATGCCAAGCGTTTTTGAAGCTTTGTTCCAGCTTCACAGTAGTTATATCCTGGAATGTGTAATTCCACTGGCAGTTTGTCTAGAATACCACCACCTCCCCTAGTGCATCTCGTAGCAAGCATGTTATGCTATTGTGGCGGTTGTGGACTGCGCACCCCATTATACAGAAAAGACGTACGCAGCTCCTGTCTAGGGATAAGCTGCGCCTACACGCCTGCGCCGTCTGCACCTCATACAAAACAAATTAGTCAAAATCATAAGCAATGCTCCACGATACACACGCATCGCGGACCTTCACCGGGAATACTGACTTGAGACTCTCACGGAGGTAATCCACAAACTCAGCACAAGACGATACAGAAACTCCAGACATTCGCAGAACCCGTTTATTCTGAATCTGGGGAATTACGACCACAACCATAGATGGAAACATAAAAGACCAAAAGGTATACGGTACTTATAAGGACCTAACATCTATGGTCAAGAACACGCAAACACAACGGTACAGGTGAGCCCCTGTTAATCAGACGCCATTACTGGATATCCAGCTGGAGCACACTGACGAATAACTGGCACCACGCAGGGAAGCCGTACCGTACACTGCATGCAGACAAGCTCCACACATCTATGACCGATCTCCCACTACTGTATAACGATCTTGATTGTTCCAGGAATGTAGCGGCTGCAGCAACTGGGATACATCGCCATCGCTTGCCACGGTAATGATGCATGATACCCACACTAACAAATCCAACCTTGCATGAACTATCACAGCTAGTAAGCCACTACTGCTCTTACTACCCATCCCACTGTCGCAGAGGTTTTTTTCCCACGGCACGAGCCTTGGCACTTTTTTCTCTCTGCTCTTCAAATTGCTACCCTCACTCGCGTTTCGTCCACTGTCTATCACTTGATGGACCGTGTTAATGCGTAGTCTTAGCCAGACGCACGGACAACATCACAGCCCAGCATCCTGTGATCCACTTACTAGGTAACTAACATGTTGACGGAGGTGACAGTAGAACTTTTGGTTTGGTCACCACGTTGGTGCTGGCGTGGAGGGGCTCCATCTGTAATTAATAAAAAAAAAAAGCGTCAAACCAACTGTTCTGTGCTGCAGGAAAACCAAGACATTTGCCTAGCGCTCTATTTCCCCATATCTTATGACTCTTTCCACAAGAAACACATCCGTTTCTCAGCTTTTCTGCAACTCCCCCTTTCAAAACAACCTGCAATTTCTTCACCTTTACTATCCTTCAAGAAATACGTTCTTTGCACCTTTGAGACTATAAACATCTCTGTTGACCAGTTTGGTAGGTATAATTTCTCAAATTCTGTCTTGTGTTATGAGGTACATACCAAATCACCTACATTAAATTTATGTTTGCGTGGGTCCAGCATTTTAATGCGATAGTACAGCGTATCCATGAGTCTTTATCACTAACATAGATTGATTTAATTTTTATTGTGCTATGTTTGGTTCGATTATACTGCGCAAACATAAAATGCATCCACATTTGACCTTTCACTGCTCTGCTCAGACACTCCACAATACTCACCTTCAGGTGGGTGAATGTCGAGTAGTGACGTAGTCCATACCGCTGCATCACTGCCTTGAAACACCTATTGTAGAACTCTCCACCTTGATTAGTTTGGAGGTTGTCTGGACATCGATTCGTCCCTGTCTGCAGCAAACACATCTGCAACATTCCTCCCCATTTTTTTAAAACAGATAATGCTCAGATTTGGAGTATGTATCAATAGCCATTAAAATATATTTAAATCCATTATTCTCATGTGAGTATTCTCTCATATCTTAAGATCAGGCCACCATAAGTCATTCAAACCTTTAATCATAACATCCCAACGAGGGCAAGTTTTGCGTGATGATTCGTCCAGTTCTCGAACTACTATCTCCATACTTATTCGACGATACCTCTCTCTCTAAGCATAGATATTACTGAAAGAGCCTCATTCGAGTGAACTGTATTACCTGCTGATTCCACGAGCAGCCGTAGTCGATCTATTAGCTCGTTTGGGTGGTCATAATATATATACTGCAGGATTCCGTTGTTCACTGCTTAATGCTCATTATCAATACTGTCGCCGCTGCTGCTGTTGTTGTAGTTTTCACCACCAAGTATTGGTTTTATAATGGTTTTATATTTTTTGTTCCTCTGGGTTTTTGTGATCTTACATCAGTCAAATGCAGTATTTCATGATATATTTCCCTATAACTGACTGAATAATTTATGGGCTTTTTGCGTGGGTCTTAGGAAAATATGATTCGTTAAGCCAGGTGTTCTCTCAAACCGCCTATCACCAAACTGTACTATGTCATCAGTTACATTTATAGGCTGCGTGCCCAGCTTGTACAGTCTCTCCCTGCTGACTCCAAATATCCTATATGTATGGCCAGGTGGCATGAAGGATAATGAATTCGTCAGTGGCAACACCATCTTTATAGTGTGGTTCCATTTTTGCTGAGAACTGCCAGAGAGATTCAGTAACTGGCTGAAATATCTCTCTTAGGGTTTGCTTTCGATCCCTATACCTTAATGTTAGCAACCATAATTTCTCTCGAAGGGCTTTCTTAGTCCAGTGAAACTGTCAGAAAAAATGCCTGTACCTTGCAAAAGGTCGGGTAGAAGATTTTATTTTTTTAACTCGTTCATATTGTTGGAAAGGTTAGAAAACTAAGTTTTGCCAACAAAATTTCTCTTGGGAAAACTTTCTGCAGTCAAAAAACTTCAAAAATTTCGGACTTTATCAGTTTCTTTCAAAATATCTCAGTTTCATTTGCTCCTATCGCTTTGACGTCTATTTTATTTTTAAAAAGCACAAAATTCTCTACAAATTTGATTCTTACCATTTTTTTCTACTCCCAGTATCTAAGGCGCTACAGCGCGTCAAAAAATACCAATTTTTCAAATTTCGAGCAAAGTGGCAAATTACCTAATTTTTGAATACTGTTATTTCAGTTTCTATTTGTGTAGTATAAACGTATTACTCATCATGTTATTCATTGGAGTTTACCATCTCACTCTGCTGCATGGCCAGGACAAACAGCATCATATTTAGTAACTACGAACACATTCACGTCGGATTGCGTGAAGTCTATTTGTGTTACAATATGTAATACGATTGCATGCAGGTGCAGTACATTTTCTACAGTTGATTGATGTTAATGATCAGTTGTAAGAAAAAGTATGTAGGAATGGTTCTTTAGCGGACAAAACATATTTATTCTTTGGTCGGCGGAAGGCGAATATCTCTGGTGATTGCTCACAGCGCTCTGACAGCTATTAGCACACAACAATAAGGGTCCTACAGTTTGGAGTCGCTTCCATTCAGTATATGTTGTGGTGCTAAAAATGAGTATGTCTGAGATGAATTTGTGTTTCATTTGCGAAAAAACTGTGGTGAGTGGTGGAAGCAATGTGAAGAAGAAACGACTGAGCACACTTATCGATTGTAGTGCTAAACACAGGGAGGCTGCTCAACCCGTTTTTTGAAAACGCTCAGTGAAGTGATGGTGCATGAAGCATGCTACAAGAAGTACATTAATGAGAGAATGATAGCATTAGCCTTCGACATCCTCAGGAACAACAGGCGTGCTACGTCGGTCGCAGGAAAAAGGTCAGTTCAATTTCAAAGATAAATGCTTCTTATGTGCAAAAGGGAATTCTGATGACTTTTTAACCAAGCAGTTAAGATTGCCATATGCCAAACGAAATTTTGTTTACAAAGTAATGAAATTGGAAGTGCAATCGACAGTATTAGAAGAGGCTAAACGACGTGATGATGAATCTGGTCAACAAGTGATAGAGCGGATTCAAAATGTAAATGATTTGTTGCTGCAGATGGGTGGTACCACAGATTTTGCTACATAAAGTTCTTTCACCGTGCTTCAGCTACTGGACAGAAACGAGGTTACCGACCTGCAACACAAGTAGACGAAGGTATGGAGGCTATATTTGCCTACCTGGAAACCAGTACGGAAGAATGTCAGTTTTCTATGGACGATCTGTTAGAGCAAATACCCACATCACCTCGTCCTGATATTCGAACTGTCAAGGCTCGTCTTTTCCAGAAATATGGTGACGATGTGGTGACAGCTTCAAAGCCAGCAGTCGTATGTTTCAAGAATGTTGGGCACCAACTACTCAGTGAAAATTGGTACACCAAAAGATTTTCAGATCCTCAGCAAGAAAGACTACGAATCGTCAAAGCAGCTGCAAATATCATATTAGACGATATAAGATCAATAGTGTACGATGTAAAACAGTACCCTCCCTCTGATAATTTTTTATGTGATGTAGAGTCTGTCATACAAGAATCTGTAAGATTGCTCTTTGAAACTATAATTTTGAAACACAAGCGGCCTCCCAGAAAATGGGGGAAAATATGTGTTTCTCATGTGTTGCTCATGCACTCATAAGTGCTGCGAGGCCACGTTCATTTATTTCATCACTTTTGACTGCTAGTAGTGCATACTTGTACCGGAAGTTTGGCTCAAAACATCTCATCCAGTTTTTGCTTTCCCTTGGCTTTGCAGGAAAGCTGCCCTATTGGAAGTGTCTTCAATCCTTCAGCTTGACAACGAAAGACAACGAAGTGACGCATTTTGCCAATTTGTGTTTGATAATGCAGATTTCAATGCAAACACCCTAGATGGAACTGCTACTTTTCATACAATGGGAGGTATAATGTATGTTACTTCTCATGATGCATTGCTTACTCAGAAAAATATTAAAAAGTTGAATCATCGTCCCTCAGCTCAACTTGTTAGTGAAGCCGGAAAAAAATGACATACAGACATTCCACAGAACACAAGTTGGAGGGTTGAAGGCTATAAAAATCGAAGATTTGGACTTAATTGCTCCTGCAAAAGGTGAGATCGTCATCTCAACAGCGGAAATTACGTGGTTATATAGTAAATGGTCTCAGAATGCAGTTGTTTCAGGATGCAATGGTTACATGGAACGCTTGACGGCAGGCAAAGAATATGAACGTTCTAAAATAAAGTGTCTTCTATTTCTTAATTCATCGCCAATCCATTATGACACCATATATACTGCTCTGATAAAGCTAGAGATGCATGTAAAAGACATAATCAGACTACATGCTTTGTCAAATTTGATCAACCTCTGTACTGGAAGGCAAGGGATATTGTGGAGACTGACCTTCCTGAATTTCATAATGTGGAGGTCCGACTTGGAGGTTTCCATTTCCTTATGTCGTTCATAGGATGTATCGGTATGATCATGGGTTGAAGTGGATTAAAGGACTTATTTGGTGTAATAATCGCTGAAAACAGCGTTGAAAAGATTTTGTCAGGACATGCATATTCCAGGGCTGTGCGAGCGCATTTATTGTGTCACCTTGCTTTGGCCTGTCAAGTGTGGGATCACATTGAGCTAACAGAAGATGAACGTGGGACATTGAATGACTTGTCTACTCCTTGTGGTGAGTCAGAACTGTCAGTTGGCCAGGATACCAGTGTTCTCAGGGAACAAGTCATAAAAAAATTTGTAACTGCCCTGAAAACGATTGAAAATTAGGGACCCACAGCAAAATTATGGGTTCAGTACAACAAGATGGTCACTCTCGAGAAACAATTTATTGAAGCGGATCGATCAGGCAATTGGAAACTTCATCTTGAAAGCGTGAGAGAAATGCTTCCCTACTTCCATTTAGCTGGACATTTTATGTACGCTAAAAGTGGCCACCTCTACTTACAGGATATGTTGAGACTCTAGGAAAAAATGGATTTATCAGAATATGAGAAGTTCACAACGAAAGGACATTTTACAATCCGGCGATCAGAAAAGTATTGGTCAGGGGTTCCTTCTGACATGACTATAGAACAAACATTGATGAGAACCATGAAGAGTTCTGGAGGAATTACTTCTGGCTGAGGAATTACGGATAGTGTATTAATCAGATGGACATTGGGTATGATGCACATGCAGAACATTTGTGAAGAAATTGAGTCGTATTGCGAAGTGAGCGCAGTAACATCAGAGGCATGTAGATGCAAGAAGTTGTCTCATCGAACGAGATGGCATAGACTTGCGTAAGCTGCGTGATTGGTTTTCAGTGCACCCTCCCTTCCCTGAAACTGATTTTATAATGTCTATCAGCAGTGGTGTTGTCGGAACGGAGGATGTTGCTTGTCATATGTGTCACGAAGAGGGGGAAAAAGGCATGTAAGGAACAGTTGGTGACAATTTCCACGATGTAAAGTTCTCTAGAAAAGATAAAATTGTGACTCTCCTTTCTGCGTTCAATTCTGTAAATGCTGGGAGCACTAAAACTACTCCTGTTGATCCTTTAACTCTTTTCCAAAGGACTTGTTTAATGAAACAAAGTGAAGAAGAGTTAAAAGCTTTTCTGAAATATGAACTTGCTCCTTACCCAATGTCCCTATTCTCAGAAAAAGGCATGCGAAAAGGAACAAAATCTTCATTCTACAATGCCTTCGTTCCAGTGGAAAGCGTGAAGTCAGATGAACCGAGTAAATTTTTTGTCGTTGATGGAGGGTACCTTATCCAAAAAGTGACTTGGACTCGAAATGTTTGCTTCAAGTCAATAACCCAGAGCTATGTTTCTTACCTGAAACGTCATTTTGGATCTCAATTTGCTATTGTATTTGATAGGTTTCCATGTGAGGGAGACAAATGTAGCATAAATAGTGCTGAGAGGATTCGTAGGTCCAAAAAACATTCTTCGGTTGACGTTGTGCTTGAATCAGCACCCGTATGACGACCGAAACTGAAATATTTTCGAATCTGGTCTTGGTTTTCCACAGCAACATCATCAAACACGAAGACAGTGTTGAGCTTTACTTTTTCAGGTGTGGGGGGGGGGGGGGGGGGGATATCACCACTTTGACTGGACCTCGTATACGTAACACTATCTACACCGCACAATATCTCCTGTAATAGGTGATACTTATTCTGAAACAGTGTTTTTGAAAATACACAAATATGTTCAAATTGGACTCCATCTACGTGTGTTATTTGTGTTATGAGGACATTAGTCTTGCCACAATTGGAGGGACCTACAATAATTGCTCTATATCATCAGGAAGGAGTGTTCCATTCTTCTTCTTCTTCTGCTTCAGGTCTTCTTTTGGATCTTCACAGGACCAGTCACCAACAACAAAGTCTTTGTGACGGGGATTTTTCGCCCACTCCACCATGATACCGACTACGTCAGGTATTGACAAGTAATGGACATATATAGAAAGATACACTTGTAAGGATGGTAGCAGTATGTGTATCCACTACAGCCCCATCACTTAACCAACTGAGCTCTATTGGCTACACAGAGAATATTTACCCATAAAAAATAACTTCATCATTCATGTTGACAATGATTGGTGAGGAGGTGTTTGAGGCAATTGTCTGCTGCTGCTTTATTATAGGTGCTGCATTGAAAATAATGGTACTAATAAATCTGATATTTGGACCATAACGAGAGAGGTATAAAATAAAACACAAACGCAGTTGAGATTATACACTCCTGGAAATGGAAAAAAGAACACATTGACACCGGTGTGTCAGACCCACCATACTTGCTCCGGACACTGCGAGAGGGCTGTACAAGCAATGATCACACGCACGGCACAGCGGACACACCACGAACCGCGGTGTTGGCCGTCGAATGGCGCTAGCTGCGCAGCATTTGTGCACCGCCGCCGTCAGTGTGAGCCAGTTTGCCGTGGCATACGGAGCTCCATCGCAGTCTTTAACACTGGTAGCATGCCGCGACAGCGTGGACGTGAACCGTATGTGCAGTTGACGGACTTTGAGCGAGGGCGTATAGTGGGCACGTGGGAGGCCGGGTGGACGTACCGCCGAATTGCTCAACACGTGGGGCGTGAGGTCTCCACAGTACATCGATGTTGTCGCCAGTGGTCGGCGGAAGGTGCACGTGCCCGTCGACCTGGGACCGGACCGCAGCGACGCACGGATGCACGCCAAGACCGTAGGATCCTACGCAGTGCCATAGGGGACCGCACCGCCACTTCCCAGCAAATTAGGGACACTGTTGCTCCTGGGGTATCGGCGAGGACCATTCGCAACCGTCTCCATGAAGCTGGGCTACGGTCCCGCACACCGTTAGGCCGTCTTCCGCTCACGCCCCAACATCGTGCAGCCCGCCTCCAGTGGTGTCGCGACAGGCGTGAATGGAGGGACGAATGGAGACGTGTCGTCTTCAGCGATGAGAGTCGCTTCTGCCTTGGTGCCAATGATGGTCGTATGCGTGTTTGGCGCCGTGCAGGTGAGCGCCACAATCAGGACTGCATACGACCGAGGCACACAGGGCCAAGACCCGGCATCATGGTGTGGGGAGCGATCTCCTACACTGGCCGTACACCTCTAGTGATCGTCGAGGGGACACTGAATAGTGCACGGTACATCCAAACCGTCATCGAACCCATCGTTCTACCATTTGTAGACCGGCAAGGGAACTTGCTGTTCCAACAGGACAATGCACACCGCATGTATCCCGTGCCACCCAACGTGCTCTAGAAGGTGTAAGTCAACTACCCTGGCCAGCAAGATCTCCGGATCTGTCCCCTACTGAGCATGTTTGGGACTGGATGAAGCGTCGTCTCACGCGGTCTGCACGTCCAGCACGAACGCTGGTCCAACTGAGGCGCCAGGTGGAAATGGCATGGCAAGCCGTTCCACAGGACTACATCCAGCATCTCTACGATCGTCTCCATGGGAGAATAGCAGCCTGCATTGCTGCGAAAGGTGGATATACACTGTACTAGTGCCGACATTGTGCATGCTCTGTTGCCTGTGTCTATGTGCCTGTGGTTCTGTCATTGTGATCATGTGATGTATCTGACCCCAGGAATGTGTCAATGAAGTTTCCCCTTCCTGGGACAATGAATTCACGTTGTTCTTATTTCAATTTCCAGGAGTGTATATACACATTTTTTATTTAAATCTAGTACATCGGATGCAGTACCAGTATTTAAAAAAAGTCATTAGTCTATTTCTTTATCTTCTTCTTTGTACCTGTACAGTATTTTCCAAATAAAGCTTTTTGATGTGGAAAAAATTCCATGTGTATCTCCTTCAAACTGATGAGTAGCCCACAATACTCTGATTTTTCACACGAACATACAACCTGTTTCTCTTTTGGCGATGTATTCATGTGCAAACAAAGGTGCTGTTAAAAATCATCAACTTGTTCACTATGCACAAGTAGAAAGTTTACAACATTGTTGTATGCCGAGCCTATGCTCGGCAACCAACGGCTCAGTGTCTTCAGTGTAAGACATAGGACAGTATCCACATTGTATAAGTTCATAATTGATAAACACTTCTGTCATCTGATTTCAGACATAGTGCAGAGTCATCATAATACACCGTTGTAATCGACAGTGTCATACCAGAAGGTGAATGTCTGGAGGGGTCTGAGCTGGATAATACTCTATGGTCATCTTCTGATTGATTTAGTGCTCTGCGTGACCTATTACGTCCCAGTCGGACTCAGAAATAATCACTTTAATACCCTTCGACGCATTTCCAGTTTCTGTTCTTACATGGAAGCCGCAGCCGTGATGTGCTTCCATGTCCGTTCAACAAGGAGTAAATTGTATGCACAACTGGACTGGGCATCCTCATTGCCCAAATAGATGAGTGGGACAGACAATAAAAGCTCTGTGTCGTGCTCCAGCAAGTGGGTTATGTGCGCTGAAGGATCCCACATGGTCGCTACAGGCTCAGACATGCTGGAGGTTGTTGCTGTCGCGTGTCCAGAGGTCGGTGCAGGTCTCAACAAGATGGCAGCTGAAGTTGCTGCAGGTCTAGACGTGGCAAAGGTCGACATGTTGGCGCTCGCCCCTGCAGGCTTCGACATTTTGAAATTACTCATGAACAAAGAGGAGGAGAAAGCATTACATACAGACCAAGACATGAAAATAGCCAATAATAATATTGTTAACTACAGACAAAGTTGAGATACAGGATACTTACTTTTCTGTTTTTTCCTGTTCTGCAGGGCTGTGCTGGATCTTGACTGCTGCTGGCACTTCATGGTTAGTCTTCTGCTGGCTGACTGAGTGGGACAGAGGCCACGGAGCTCCTGAGCCTGCCCTATGTCCCCTCTGATGACGTCACCAGATACTGTCAACCTATTGTCCCAAGCCTATCACGTAACTGGATTCAAGACTCCTATTGGTTCCTGCCCTTCTTTTCTGGACTACCATATTGGATTACGTCACAGGAGGGGAGAGGGGGAGGGCTAACAGTGCACTCTGATGACAGTGTTGTGAGCTAGGCAAGTTGGTCTCCAAACCTCAAGGTGAACACCTATGGTTCATTGTGGAATAGAGGAAAGTTGATGTGGGATTTGAGGCAATTTCAAGAAAGGTAGGCAGTTCTAGCACAAGCATCTATGTGCATAAGTACTGGAATGCATATTCACGCCATTCCACTGCATTGCCACTATTTGTCGAAAAGCATTTTCCACAGACTCACCCGTTATCTTTTCTTTCCACTTATTGTGTAGGAGACTGTGCTCACAGTCCTGAGCTGTGTGCTTGCATGTAGTACACTTATTAAATTGATCCCTGCTCATCACCAGCATTTCATCAATTGTACACTTGGATGCTTGTGCCAGAGGGGGCGAATATCCTGCCTCTTGCACTTTGGAAGATTGACTGGACTTTTATTGAATGATCTACAGTTGCAGCACACGCATTTATCACCATGAGTTTCGAAGTGTAACATCCTGCTGCATCTTCATTATTTGATGAAGCATAATCATCTTCTTCATACATTCACCAAATATCATTGCTTTCCAAATATCGTGCAGGTGGCTGTGGACACAGACCTCAGCTACATGATTAGAGCTAGTATACCCATCAAATTCCTCCTTCTGCAGCACAGACATATCATACATTGAACACGCAGTACACACAGTAAACAATTACGTCTGTCTCTCAGTCCAGCAGCTAAGCACAGACTGACTCCTTTTCCCATCACTTTTTCCCAAACTGCCATCTCGGATTACATCACGGGAGAGGAGATGCGGAGGGACGACAGAGCCCTCTGGTGGTAGTGTTGTGAACTGGGTCAGTTGGACTCTGGATCTCAAGGTAAACACACTGGATAGAGCGACTGTCTATGACAGCTCAAATTGTTTAAATAAGCAATGCATACAAAATAAAGACTTACATCCATCTCTTTGTATCCCACCTGGAAGCCGACGCGTGGGTAGGAACGGGAAAAGGTAATACAAGTCGGTACTGCTAGAAAATGGTTTACTGGTGCAAAAACAAGGTGATAAACGATTACATAACTTTGTACGTAGGTGCGATGCTGAAGCGAAGTGTCCTGGCTGGCTGCACCTCATAAAATGGGCCGAAGCAGTTGCGGAGCTCGTAGACCTCGACAGCACCGGCTAGAGGGCGCCATCATTGGTGTCTCTCGTAGTGCCAACTTGAGAAACTATTCCGTGGCATCGTAGCTATCGATACCGCATCCCACCGCCCTGAAACGACTCTCCGTCCTCGAGTACGGTTTCCGGTGCCGGGTAGAGGGACCCACGGGCGGCGCAGCTGTGAGGGCGGACAGCGGAACTGCCAGGGCGCGCTGTCCACCCGTTACCCCGAATTGCTCGCGAGGAAAACGCCCCGTGGAAAACCTGCCCAGGCCGCGCACCGCTACTGGGTATGTTCGTAGGAGGAAACGGAGCAACGACCTCCGTGGACGGTGGCGGCGTCGTGAAGACAGCCTCAGCATCCATAGGTTCTGGCACCGCTGAGGAACGTGGCAGCGGCGAGAGGCGCCCGTCCGGAGCAGGTGACCGGACCGGCAGCGGCGACGACTGGAGGGGCGCCCGAGGTGGAGGCGCCGTCGGTGGCGTCGTGGCTGCAGAAGCCGCGAAGCCTCCAATCGTGCCAGAAAACAACCGGCAGCAGAAAACCGAGGACGGCACAAACGAATCTGTTCCGGTGTCGGTCGACAGTGCCGACGGACCAGAAATGACAAACAAGGCGCGGCCTAGCTGGCGAAGAATGCGGCCCTGCTCCCAGTGCTGCCTGCCAGAGAAGACCCAGAAGGGACCCGCAAAATCAATATGGACTCGCTGTCGAGGCGCAGTAGGAGTGGGCCACGCAAAGAAGCGCTGGCGGGGAGCGGATTGATGCTCCGCGCAAGAGCGACAGTTAGCAAGCAAATTCTCAATTTGTCTATCAGTGCCGACCCGAGTGCAGTGACGAGGCGCTAACTGCTTCGTCCGCACTGTACCCCAATGACCAGCGTGCAGCAAACGGAGGATTTCCGGCTGCAACGAACGAGGTACAACCACACGAGACTGATCATTGTCAGGTCGTAACAAGATAACGCTTTGGTGTACAGACAAGTTGTGACGTTACGCAAAGTAACGTCGAACGAGAGGATCTCGAATCTGCGTAGCAGATGGAGGCCATTGAGTACGACTGTACTGCAAAAGAATCTGCAAAGAAGCATCGGCGGTTGTCGCGGCAGCAATGCGACGAAAATCCACCGGAAAACCATCAGCTAAATCCTTATTTTGCCAATCAATAAACATGCAGGACAGTTCGGAAGAATCAAACACTTCGTCAGGACCAATATAAATTTATTTATGAAAATTACAGTACAGTCACCAACAAACTTTACATATTTACATACTCCTTTACCTTTTACCCAAATGAATGCAGACTCATTTAAAGATAGTTTTCTCCTATTAAGAGTGTACAAAGACAAAGCAGAAGGCGACATATAAGCAGATTTACCAAAGTCTTTATTAGCAAGTTCTGCCATATGATAGGTACGAAAGGCAATAATGTCTCTGTCAACGAAACTTTCGAGTCCACCAATACTGGGTACTTCTGTGCCTCCAGGGACAATGGCTACAGTAAACCATCCGTTACCATGATCAAAAGAATCATTAATATCTAAACTAAAATTAAGTCGGCATCCACAGAAAACAGAAGGTCCGTCCAGCAAGGCTTGAGCAGCGACAAAGCAGCAGCATTGCCATGCTGGGCCGTAGACCGAAAGAAAATTTCGTAATTGTAGTTGGACAAAAACAAAGACCAATGTTGCAAATTTTGTGCAGTACAGGCCGGATCTGGCTTTGATGGGTGGAACAATGACGTCAAAGGCTTATGGTCGGTGACCAAATAGAACTTACGACCGTACAAAAAAATCATGCAACTTAGTCACTCCATATACAACAGCTATAGCTTCCTCTCGATTTGAGAATAGTTTTGCTGGGCAGAATTGAGCAATTTAGACGCAAAAGCGATCGGGCGATCGACAGAATTAATATGGTGCGAGAGAACCGCTCCGAATCCGTGAGAAGATGCATCGACAGCCAAAATAACTGGTTTGGAGGGATTGAAAGGAATCAAACAGTGATCACTCAACAAAGCAGATTTGAGCTTGTGGAAATCAGCGTCACATCCCGAAGACCAAACAAAAGTAACGTTCTTACGCCGAAGGCGATGCAAAGGCGCTCCAATCTGCTCTGCATTTGGTATAAACCGAATATAGTAAGTGATTTTGCCTAACACAGACTGAAGTTCTTCAAGTTCCTGGGTGCTTGCAAGTCTGTAATTGCACTGAGATGTGACGGTGAAGGGTGGATACCCTGTCCGTTAATCACATGTCCTAAACACAGAATCTCAGTTTGAAAAAAATATGCACTTGTCCCTGATACATTTTAGTCCTGACTGCAAAAGTACAGTAAACAAGGCACGCAAATTCTGCAGATGTTCGTCAGGGATGCGGCCTGATACAACTATATCGTCCAGATAATTGGCACAACCAGGGACAGTGGCACACAACTGCTCCAAATAAGACTGAAAAATAGCAGGAGCCGAAGCACAACCGAACGGAAGGCGGCGGAACTTCAACAAGCCAAGGTGGGTGTTGATCACAAAATTGCACTGCGACTGTTCGTCGAGCGGAATCTGAAAGTAGGCATGCCGCAAGTCAATCGTGGAAAAGAATTTTCCCGCATCAAGCTTATCAAATACAGTGTGTCTTCAGTACGCTATAAGGGAAAAGTAGCTACCACTGTCTGGGGATTTACTGTAGACTTAAAGGCAGCACATATCCGGGGATGACCGTTTGGTTTCTTCACACACACTATAGGCGAAGCCCATGGCGAAGCAGAAACAGGTTCAATGACACCACTGTCTCGCAAATGTGTAAGTTCAGCGGCTACGGCGTCGCGCAGTGAGTGCTGTACCGGGTGTGCGCCCCGAAAAAACAGGCACGGCATTGTCTTTAACTACAACATGCGCTGCAAAGTCTGCAGCACAACCAAGGCCATCAGAAAAGAGTTGAGCGAAATCATCGCATAGTGTGGCAACACTGTCTACATGGTCACTAGCGCTGATGCAAAGTACATTGTCCTGAATGGCGAGGCCAAGGAGTTCAAATGTGTCCATGCCAAAAATGTTCGTAGCATCACTAGAGCGGACCATATGGAAAGACACTGTACGGGTCGTTGCACCATACGTGCCTAACAAATTACACACGCCGAGCAGTGATATGTCCTGTCCAGTAAAAGCAGTCACCGTGGAATGCGAACGACGAAGCAGGGGCGAACCAAGCAACTCATACGTACATTGGTTCAGAGAGGAAACTTAAGCTGCATGCGAACAGAACGTCCACAAATGTTCAAAGTCACAAGAAGTTTCCTCGCATCGCGTTGAATGCGAGAGGAAATGTCTGCCAAAACTTGATGCACACTGGGCGAGTGGTCGGAAACAATTTCACAAGCATACGGTACAACACAACAGCCGCTTTGGCAATGAAAAAAGCAAGCCGCTCTGTACCTGGTATGTTGTATGCTGTGAAGTGTGCCTCGAGCTGGGCGATGTTTTCTGGCCAGCGTTCAACATCAGGATTGAAGGCACGAAATGGAGGCGCCATCACCGACGGCGTCGGTACAGGCGGTGGCGTCGGAAGCGTCGAAGTAGCTGCAGTTTATTGTGTGACCAGTCCATTTATGGCAGCAAGCAGCTGCGTCATTTGCTGAGCCTGAAAATGGACAAGACTGCACAGCGAAGCTTGTTCATGTGGCGAAGCCATGGTTTACACAAGTGAAAGTCTTATAGCGAATGGTGGAAACACCCATACACACGAGAGTAGCACAAAAAAGCTAAAGCAGTACCGAGCAAAAAAGGAAATGATAGGAGCTGCAAAAAAAATTTTTAGTCCCATCCTCGTCACGTGGGTAGGAAAGGGAAAAGGTAATACAAGTCGGTACTGATAGAAAATGGTTTACTGGTGCAAAAACAAGGTGATAAACGATTACATAACTTTGTACATAGGTGCGATGCTGATGCGAAGTGTCCTGGCTGGCTGCACCTCATCAAATGGGCCAAAGCAGTCGCGGAGCTCTTAGACCTCGACAGCACCGGCTAGAGGGCGCTGTTGTCGGTGTCTCTCGTAGTGCCAACCTAGCAGAGCGGACCTACATTGTGGCATCGTAGCTATCGATGCCACACACCCCATCCAGCAGCACAGCACAGACTGAATCCTTTTCGCACCAATTTCCAGATGGGGAAGGGGAGGGGATGGGGAGGCAAAGGGGCCTGGGGTTAGGTCAGTGGAGGTAGCCTAATTGATCTATTTTCCCCCCAAACTTTGAACTTCCCACCAAGATGTCACTGTGATGTTGCCATATATATGGCTGCAGTCTTGAATAAATTTGGCAACAATGAAGACTGGGGAGCACTGTCTTTGTCCCACTACTCACAGTTGTGAGTATATGATGTTCTTCATATGTTTTCTTTTTAAAGACAGTCATCTCCTAGATTTAAAGGATATTATTTATGTAATGTGTATATAGTTTCCTATTATTGACAATCAGAATAAACCTAATGTTTGGAAATGAGTCTTTTTTCTGTCTTGTACTGAACATCAAATTATTTTCCAAGCTCTGAATGAAGTTAACTTGTAAAGTAAGCATTCTCGGAAACTTCCCTTTTGTGTTATAAAGAGAGAATGAAAAAAGAAAGAAAAATAGAGAGAAGAAAAAAAGGAAGAGAAAGAAAGACATACAAAAAAGAGAGATAAAAGAAACAAAGAAAGAAAGAAAGAGAGAGAGATGAAGAAAGAAAATAGGAGTGTACCAAGACTGGTCATGCTGGGTTATTCGTACGCCCAGAGTATGGACATAGACGTGGAGTGAGTACATGAGTGAGCAGAGCAATAGTGGGGCTAGGCAGTTTATGGCAGAGATTATTTATTAAAAATGGCGGCTGACTCCTCCCTGTGTGGCGTGACACACCCTTCCACCCATTGGAAATGGTGGGAAATTTTGGTGGGAAATAGGACTATTGGGCTACCTCCACTAACGTAATTCCCCCACCTTGCCCCCACTTCTATGACGTTACCCAGCCCCACCACCATCGTGCCCCTGGAAACGCCAGGAAACGATCAGTCTCCATACAGGTATTGGATTAGTGTAATTAGAATATGTTTCATCAAATAAAGAAGATGCAGTGGGCTGGGTTGAAGCTACATTTCGCAACTTGTGTTGACAGATGTTTGTGTTGGAACTATAGATCTTTCATGAGAAATTCCATTCAATCTTCCAAAGTGCAAGAGGTGGGACAGTCATCTGCTCTGATGTAGTCATCTTGTTCAGAATGTGTGCAATTGAGGAGATGGTGGTGACGAGCAAGGAGAATTTTAGTAGGTGTACTATCTGCAAGTACATAGCTGAGGACTGGATCCACAGCTCTATAATGAGGAATTGAAATGAAAGATAATGGATGAGTGTAAGAATAATACTTTTCAGCAAATGCATTTTGCAACCTGTGCAGATCACTGTCTGTGCTGGTATTGTCTATCGTCTTTGAAATGTCCTGTCAATATGTCTAACAGACGAATGTGTCTTCTTCAGCAACAACCCAGATTGGCTGAGCTAGTTCACAAAACCTTCATGGGTGGTGCTTGGAGTGGGATTTGTTCCTTCTCAAGCAGCCAATAGGAATGTAGCATTTTGTCCTCCACGCCTGGAAATTGGGGTGGGCCAATAGGAATGCAGGAATGCTACATCCAGTCATATGATCAAGGCAGCAGGGGTAATATGAGGTGAATGGGTCAGTTCACCTGTCTCAGTCAGTGGAATAGTACTAGCCACAAAACGTCAACAGCAGCCGAGATCCTCATCTACCTCCATCTTGCAGCAGAAGTGGCAGAGTAAGTTTTCATTACACGTCTTTGCTACTGTTACAGTACATAGTCGTTCTCTGTTCAACTCCATGTCTTTGTCTGTGGCTGCTTATTGTTTCTTCTACTTCTTTATTCAGAGGGATCCATCATGACCAGACCGGCAGCAGTGGCAGCCAGCAGCTTGTTGGAATCTGCAACAGCATAGGATCCTGTAGTGCTCCTGACTGCCATGTTGGAGCTGTGCAATGTGTTGCTGTTGTCCATCCCAGTTGTCGATTTATGTAATAAAGACACCCAGTCAGTCCCTAAATCTCTACTCCACTCAATGCAGGTTAGTAATGATCTCTGATATACGCACCATCCCACAAAAGTCTGATGCTACTGCAAGGACGATGTGTAGATGTGATGTGTGAGAAACTGACAGTTCCTCCAAATGCTCTAAATCTATTCAGTTCAAGTTATAATGCAACAACCATCGCCTCAAAGCGTTTAAATATTGGCATAAAAGCAACAGTGGACTGTGACTACTCTGTTGTGATAGAGATTGAAAATGCATCGAGAGGTGTTAATGTGAGTTTTATGCAGTCAGAATGGGATGAACTGTGTACTGCATGGCCCCACATTAATCGGAAAATGACCATAGAGTATGGTCTGTCCCACCCTCCACCAGTGATCTGCAGTGGTGGCCTGACACTATCAATAATATTACTTTATTATGGTGCTGCACTCATGCTGAGATCAAGTGGCCGGTCCATTTATTTAAAGTGCTCCACCATTATAAACTTGTTTGGACTATGGATGGTGCTATCCATTGCACTGGAAAGAGTGAACGGGTGGCTCCTTATGTTCAACATACAAACATATTGTGTAACATCTCCGAGTGAAAAGTATGTATGCTGATTATGTACAACAGTGTATCAATACAATGCCAAAAGAAACCAAAGAAAAACCAACAAGTTTGAGAGAAATTCAAGCTGAATTTCAAGCGTACATGAAAAATTCATTTGATAAATTCTGTACAGGAGTGAAGGTGAATAAAGAGCCTGTTGATTTTTTTCCCAAATGTATTGAATTCAAGGTAAGATATGTATATTACCACAAACTGTGATTTATTTTTCCTATACCTCTCGTAATAATTATAATAATGTCGCTGTTCTCTGTAATTTCAATGCAACTGTACCAGCAGCCAGCTGTGTTGTTAATAAACATACAACAACTACTATAATTCAGAACAGAATATGATTGATAGGAAAAAATTGGATACCTTGGAATGGTGTTTTATTATAGAATGGTAAAATTGTTAAGATTCTAATTGATAGGAATAGTGCAATAACACCTCCTAACTTGTTAGGTATTGATCGTAGAATTCCATATGCAAATAGGAAATATCATACTGGTTGAATGTGAACTGGTGTTACTAATGGACTGGTGGGTACAAAATTGTCTGGATCTCCTAGAAGGTAAGGGTTAATTAAACATAATATAATTAATAATGATGTGATCAATATAAATGTGATAGAATCCTTGAAACGAAAGTATGGGTGAAATGGAATTTTTACAATATCTCCATTTATCCCTAATGGGTTATTAGACCCTGTTTGATGAAGGAAGAATAAATGAATTGCTGCGATAGCTGCATTAATAAATGGTAATACAAAATGAAATGTAAAGAATCGATTTAATGTTGCATTATCAACAGCAAACCCTCCTCACTCTCATTGAACTAAATCTGTCCCTAAGTACAGAATTGCTGATAATAAATTAGTAATTACTGTTGCACCACAGAATGATATTTGATCTCAAGGTAAAACGTGTCCTATAAATGCAGTTGCTATAACTACAAATAGAATTACTATACCAATTATTCAGGTGTGCATGTATATATAAGATCCATAGTAAATTCCTCGTCCTACATGCAAATAAATACAAATAAACAACATAGATACCCCATTTGCATGTAAAGTTCGAATAATTCATCCGTTATTAACGTCTCGGCAGATGTGTAATGCACTACTGAATGCTATTTCAATGTTTGATATATAATGTATAGCTAAAAATAGTCCAGTTACGATATAAATTACCAAGCATAACCATAGTAGGGACCCAAAATTTCATCAAAATGGAATATTTGTTGATGCAGGTAAATCAACTGAAGACTTTTTAATAATTTTAGTTAAATGATATCTTAATTGTAATGGTTTATTCATTAGTAAATTATCTTATTTTACGAATATGCCCTTGCCTTATTTTAGTAATTTTAACTACTGCTAATAGTGCTAAAAGTAAATAAATAATTATTATTTTTGTAATAATGAATGTTGGTCTATTGTATAATTTTTCTAAAGATTTTGTTATTGCTTGGTAATTGATTGAATTGTCAATATTGATAGTTTCGGTATTTTTGAAGAAGTCTATAAATATTGTTATGTCAAGGATAATTAATACTGATGTAATAAATACTCATATTGTTAGGGTGATAATTACGGTTATTGATTTAGGTTGAAATATTTCGTGTGATGCAATTCTTGTAATATAAATAAATAGGACTAATATACCACCAAGAAATGTTAAGAATAAAATATATGATAGTCAATAGATTTCCATTATTGTTCCTGTTATTAAGCCAACTAAGAACGTTTGAAGGATAATGAAAAGTATTATTGATATTGGATGTCTTAATTTAATAAAATTAATATTTATTATGTTTGATAGTGATATAATTAATATTTTAATCATTTCAGAGGTTAGTATATTTAAAATATCGGTTTTTGGGGAACGGCGATGGAAGCTTTTCACCTCTGAAGTTTTAAAAGTGGGCGCTAGACTTATTTCCACTTTATAAGACCGGTGTTTTTTTTAAATATTGAAACTAATGTTTATATTCTCTGTTTTAATTTCTTTGTTGGTATACTTTGCTGGTGTTTATGTTTTTTCTTCTAAATGTAAACAATTATAAATGTTTCTTCTGAGATTGGAGTATATTGTTCTTTCCTTATTTATATTAATTATTGTTTTTCTTATTGAATTTGATTATGATTATTTCTTTCCTGCTATTTTTTCTGTTTGTGAAGGTACTTTGGGTCTTTCTATTTTGGTTTCAATAATTCGGTCTCATGGTAATGATTTATTTAAATTCTTTTGGTTTATCTTTATGTTAAAGTAATTATTTCTAACTATTTTTGATCTCTCCTTGTTTATTAAATAATTGCTGGTGGTTGGGTCATTCTTTAATGTTTCTGTCGAGTTTTGTTTTTATAGTTTGTATGCTGATTTAAATATAATTAGATATTATTTTGGAATTGATTATTTTTCTTTTAGTTTAATTTTGTTGAGGTTTTGAATTTGTTTTTTAATAATTACTGCTAGAGGTTCAGCTTATTTGAGTTCTTATCATTCTAATTTTTTGTTTTTATGGTTTCAATTTTGATAATTATGCTTTATTGTTCATTTGCTAGATTGAGACATTCCTTTTTATATATTTTTTGAGGCTAGATTATTTCCTACTTTGCTTTTGATTTTAGCTTGAGGTTATCAACCTGAGCTTTTACAGGCTGGCATTTATTTAATTTTTTTTACTTTGGTCGATGGATTACCTTTGTTGTTGGTTTTATTTATAGTTTATGATTTTTCTAACACTTTATATTTCCCTTTATAGGTTGATTTTGGTTTTTATTATTTTATATTTTATGTATTTATAATCTTTGCTTTTTTAGTTAAGATGCCAATATTTTTGGTTCATTTTTGACTTCCTAAGGATCATGTAGAGGCCCCTATTTTAGGTAGAATAAATCTTGCTGGTGTTTTATTGAAGTTAGGTGTTTATGGAATTTTTCGTGTTATGAAGGTTATTTCTTAATTGGGTTTAAAGTTTAATTATTTTTTATTATCTTCAGGTTTATCTGATAGAGTTATTATAAGATTTATTTGTTTTTGTGAGGTTGATTTGAAGTCTTTAATTGTGTATTCTTCTGATGCTCATATAAGAATGGATATTGGTGGATTGATAACTATAAATCGATGAGGTTGTATGGGTTAACTTTCTTTAATGGTTGGTCATGGTTTATGTTCTTCTGGATTATTTTGATTATCTAATATTATTCATGAACGTTTAAGTTGATGAAGATTATTAATTAACAAAGGTATCATTAATTTGATACCTAGAATGGCTTTATGGTGGTTCTTGTCAAGATCATCAAATATGGCTGATCCTCCATCACTGAATTTGGTAGGTGAACTTAGATTATTAAATAGAATTATGTCTTGATCTTCTTATAGATTTTTTGCCTGAATCTTTATATATTTATATTCTTATTCTTGATATATATATATATATATATATATATATATATATATATATATATATATATATATATTCTTATTCTCAGCATGGAAATTATTATTCTGGGGTTTATACTTGTTCTCTTCCTTTTTTCATGAATATCATCTTTTGCTTTTGCATGGAATGCCTTTAAATATTCTCTGTTTAAAGGGTGAGTATTTCTTTGTATAAATTGATTAAGTATTTTAATTTATAATATTGTTTTGTGGAATCAATGATATGAAGTTTTTTATCTTAGGCTGTGAATTTATTTTCCATTTGTTCCTTGAGTTTTTTTCTTTTTTCTTTTCGAGAGCTTTAATTTTTATTTTAGGTATTGAATGAGAACTTTTTAATTTGAATGACTCTATGGTTCCTATAACTCTAATTTTGGAATGACTATCTCTTATTTTTATGTCTTTTGTTATGTATATTTCTTCTTTAGTGATTTTTTAAAAAGAGGATTATATACTGGGAGAAAAAAATATAAATCGTTTTATTAATATTGTTTTAATATTTATTCTTCCTATAGGTTTTTTAATCATTAGTCCGAATTTGATTAGAATTTTGTTAGGATGGGATGGTTTAGGTTTGGTTTCTTATTGTTTAGTTATTCATTATCAAAATGTGAAATCTTATAGTGCTGGTATATTAACTGGTCTTTCTAATCGTATTGGTGATGTTTCTAATTCAATTTCTATTGCTTGAATGTTAAATTTTGGTGGTTGAAATTATATTTATTATTATGCTTTTATTTTGTAATTCTTTTGAAATAAAGCCTAGCACTATATTGTTTTGGCAGCTATAACTAAAAGAGCTTAAGTTCCTTTTTCTTATTGACTTCCTGCTGCTATGGCTGCTGCTACTCCTGTTTGTATTCTAGTTCATTCTTCTACTCTTGTTACAGCTGGAGTTTATTTATTGATTCGTTGTAGGCCAATATTAGATAGTTATAGTTGTGGTTGGTTTTTACTTTCAATTGGTTGTATAACTATATTTGTGGCTGGATTGGGTACTAATTTTGAATTTGATTTAAAGAACATTATTGCTCTTTCGAGTTTAAGAGAACTTGGTTTAATAATAAGCATTTTGGCTACAGGGTATCCAAAGCATGTATTCTTTCATTTATTGGCTCATGCTTTGTTTATGGCGTTATTATTTGTGTGTGCAGGTTAAATAGTTCATAATTTAAAGGATTCTGAGTATATTCGTTTTGTGGGCTCAATTGTTAATTTTATACCTTTAAAACTGTTTGTTTTAATGTTTCTAGTTTATCTTTGTGTGGTATACCTTTTTTTGGCAGTATTGTATTCAAAGGAGTTGATTCTTGAAATGGTTTGTTTGAGATGAATCAATTGTTTTATTCTTTAGTTTTTTCTACTGGTTTAACTGTGTCTTATTCTTTTCGTTTGTTTATTATTCAATGTCTGGGGACAATAATTTTTATTCTAGATTTTCGTTTGATGATAAGGGTTATTACATTTCATTTGGTATCACTGGTTTATTATTTGTTGCGGTTTGTGGTGGTAGTCTTCTATCTTGATTGATTTTTCCTATTCCTCATATGATTGTTTTGCCTCATTATTTAATGTTTTTGACAATTACAGTTGTTGTTTTAGGTCTTTAATCAGTTTATCCTATTTCTAAGTTAGATCTTTCTAATAATTTATTTTCTTTAAGTATGCTATTTTTGTCAGATTTGCTGGTTCTAAATGTCAACTACGTTTGTTAGATATATTCTTTTAAAGTTGGGTTATTATTCATCAAAATCATTTGATTATGGTTGAGGTGAATTATTTGGTGGCCAAAGTTTATGTAGATTCTTTATTTATTTATTTATTTATTTGGTTATATCCAGGGTTTATATGATTCTAACTTTAAAATTTATCTTTTAACTTTTATTTTTTGAATGTTTATTTTAGTAATGTTATTTTTCTTATACTTAATTAGCTTATAATTAGAGAGTGACACTGAAGATGTTAAGGAAGTATTTTTACTTTTAGGTGTTTATAAATATGAAAATATTCTTTTTACAGTGAAAATGTAATGTTTTATTTAAATTATATAAATTTTAGATATGTTAACGGAGTTTAACCGCTAATATAAAAAGTTAGCAGCTTTCATATTGGCTTTACATTTCCTTAATTGGAATTTTGTAGTTCAATTATATTATTAACAGTAATACGCCTCTTTTTGGCTTCATTTAATAAAAATAAGGGTATATTATTTACCAATTTTTCAGGACAAAACTGACTGCAATATTTCGCTTCTTGTTCTATTTAAGGTTGATTGATCATATCAATACTTTTTGGATGCAAACCCAAATGTTATAGTTAACTACAAACTGTTTTCTGCTCACTGTGAGTCTCTGTGATTTCCTTCATGATATAGTCAGCCTAATAGTACTAGAATAAAAATATTGTTGATACTATTCATATTATAATATCTGAAGTTTTGAAAATAGTTATAATTGGTAGAATTAATGCGATTTCTGCATCAAAGATTAGAAAAATTACTGCAATTAAGAATAATCGAAGGGAGAACGGTATTTGTGCTGATCTTTTTGGATCAAATCCACACTCAAATGGTGATCTTTTTTCCCCGTCTTTGATTAATTTATTTGATAATATTGTTGCAAGGATTATAACAATTATTAGAATAATAAATCTAATAAAGATTGTTTTTCTTGATTTATATCAAGCTTTTAATTGAGAGTCAAATGTATTATTTATACTAGCAAAACAATTATCTACCTCATCAGTAAGTAGAAATATATAAGAATATTCATACTACATCTACGAAGTATCAATATCATACTGCTGCTTCAAATAGAAAGTGGTGTCTTGCTGAGAATTTGTTTATTGAGTGTCGAGGTAGACATGTTGTTAAGAAGATTGTTCCAATAATTACGTGTAGACCATGGAACCCTGTTGCAACAAAGAATGTTGATCTGTATACTGCATCTGCAATAGTGAAAGGTGCTTCTCAATACTCATATGCTTGAAGTATTGTGAAATACCATCCTAATAGTACTGTGAAAAATAATACTTGTAATGCTTGAGTGTGGTCATATTCTATTAAACAATGATGTGCTCATGTTACAGTTACTCCTGAGGCTAAAAGAATAGCTGTATTGAGTAATGGAATTTATATAGGATTAAAAGGTTGAATTCCTATTGGAGGTAATAATATTCCTAGCTCAATTGTTGGTGCTAGTCTTCTGGTAAAGAAGACTCAAATGAATGATACAAAGAATAATACCTCTGATGGAATAAATAGGATTATTCCTCAGTAAAATCCAATTGATACAAATCCTGTATGTAATCCTTGATAGTTTCCTTCCCGTACTACATCTCGTCACCATTAATTATAGTTAATAAGGCAATTCCAAATCCAATTACGAATAAATTAATGTTAAATATGTGGACTCATTTTGCTAATCCTGATACTAGGACTACTGCTCCAATTGCTCCTGTTAGTGGTCAAGGTCTATAGTCTACTAAGTGGAATGGGTGATTTGAGTGAGTTGTTAACATAGGTTTAATATACTTCTCTAGAATATAAGGTTCTTAAAATTGAAAAAAAGCTTGAATTATGGCTACTGCTGATTCTAGGATTAATAGAAGTATTTGTCCAATAATTATTAGTGAAATTAGGTTTATTGCTATAGACAGTCCTGTGTTTCCTAAAAAGGTTAATAATAAGTGTCCTGCAATTATGTTTGCTGCTAGTCCCTACTGCTAGTGTACCTGGTCAAATGACATTTCTAATTGTTTCAATTAATACTATAAATGATATTAATGCAAGTGGCGTTCCTTGTAGTACAAGGTGTGTAAATATATGGTTAGTATTGTAGCGACGCTGCCGCGCGCTAATTCGAGCTCGCCGGTGTGTGTGTGTGTGTGTGTGTGTGTGTGCTGTGCGCGTGTGTCAGTGCAGTGTTATGCGGTCGTAATTACTGTACACGACGTCAGTGTAGTTCGGCGCCCAGCCTCTAAAGGCGCTGTGTTTTCTAACTTTTATATACGTTCTGTTTATTATTATTATTCCTTGTTTTTTGAGTTAGTGAGAGTTCCGTGCCTCCTGGCTTGTGTGGAAGAGTACTGTTTTCTCTCCCAACTATGGAAGTTTTCCGAGGATTAATGATCCTTCTGTAGTGGCCGGAAGCAAAATTTTGTAACTCTGATCGTCCATCCATGCTGGGCGTCGTCAGATACGCGTTCGCAATAAAGTTATTGTTGCTCAACTGAAGGTCTTCATTCTTCTGAATCACGTTAAGCAAAGGTCGGACAGCCACCAGTTTAGCTGAACCCGACAGTATGATTAATTCATCCAAATAATATAAATCTTAATCATATAGGCTGAGCGATTGCAAATGTTAATGCTAAATGTCTTGTTCTAGTAAAAATATGAGGGAATAGCGCTATAAAATTATTAAATAGTATTATAATTAAGATTGAGATAAAGATGAATGTTGTTCCATTAAATGATTTTGGTCCTAGTAGTGTTTTAAATTCGTTGTGTAATGTTAAGTTTAGTTTATTTCAGATATTTTTAATTCGTGATGGTGTGCGCTTATGTGGAACTTGCTGACTTCACGGTCATTGTCTCTTCTGTTGTGCTGCTCTACCCACTGTTTCCCAAGGTGTAATTCTTCTAAACTAAACTAAGCTTTTCATTTAATGTCTAATTTATACTTCACTTTGATTTCACTAATTTATTTACTTAAGTACCACTCAACACTAGAGATTAATGGTCATTCTGAGTAACTATGTACTGCAGGCGTGTTATTTTGTAGTTATTCTGTTGATCTTCTTATATTAGCTCTGACATTCTTTCTCATATTATTACAATGAATATAATAATTCCTACAGTAGAGATTGTAGATCCAATTCTTGATACTACATTTCATGATGTATATGCATTTGGGTAGTCTGAATATCGTCGTGGTATTCCTGCTGACTGTAAGAAGTGTTGAGGGAAAAATGTTAACTTTACTCCTATTTTTTGAGACTTTATCTTTATTGATCATGATTTTTCAGTACATTACATAATTAGGGCTGAGAATCTAATACGTGTGTAATAATAAAGTGTAATTGTAGTGAATACGACTATAATAGTTATAATGATTTTTATTAATAATTGTATTACAATTCATTTTGGTAGGAATCCAACAAATGGTGGTAAACCACCTAGAGATAATATGGATAAAAATATGATGAATTTAATTTCAGTTTTTATGTTTCTAGCTGAATAAATCTTATTTAAAAGAATAGATATTTTTGCTTCAATAATAGGACGATGATTAGTCTTAGTAGTGAATAAATGATAAAGTATAGTTCTCAGATGTTTTCTCTGACTGTTAGCGATCTAATTATTCACCCTAAATGTTCTATTGAAGAGTATGCTAGAATTTGATGTAAAGATGTTTGGTTAAAACCTCCTATTGCCCCAATAACAAATCTTAAAATGATAATGGTGCAAGTATAGGTTCTTAGTTGAATACAATATGATAGTACTATTATTGGGGCAATTTTTGTCATGTTATTAATGTTAAACAGTTATTTCATCTTGAAGCGCTTATGACTTCTGGAAATCAAAAATGAAAAGGTCCAGCTCGAATCTTTAATAATAATCCAGATTTGATTATTATTGAGGGGATAAATTCTGTTTTCATCCTATAGGATACTTTATTTGAATCAACAAAATTGAAAGTAATAATATTATCGATGCTATTGCCTGAACAATAAAATATTTAATTGATGATTCATTTATCATTATATTTTTGTTTCTCGTTGGAAGTGGAATAAATGAAAGTAAGTTGATCTCAAGTCCTATTCAAATCCCAAATCAGGAATTTGATGAAATGGACAGGATCGTCCCTATCATTATGGCTGATAGGAAGGGAAGTTTTGTAGAGTTGTTGGTTATTAAAAAGGAGAGGCTTGATACCTCTATAAATGGGGTATGAACACGTTAGCGTGATTAGCTTACCTTTTTACATAAAGGTGTATGATGCACATTAGTCTTTGATACTAAAGGAGGTAGTTTAATTCTATCTTATTAATTTATTTAATGAAGGTAATTTTTATTTACTTAATTTACCTATTAAGGTAACCCTATAATCAGGTACTTAATTTATTTAATTTACAAATTAAACTTTTTTGTTGAAATTAGGTTGTGTATTGTTTTGATTATTTTGAATTAATTTGTTCTGATTTGGTTATGTGTATATATATATATATATATATATATATATATATATATATATATATATATATTACATTTAATTAAATTTAAATAATTATAAGTTCACTTTATTATTAAGCGATTATTTTAATACATTTATTTACCGAGGATTATAGCTATTTATGCTTTTAGCTTAAAATAAATTATTGTATATAAATTATATAATAATATGTAATTTAATATTATTATAATTGGATATAATAAATAACATTAATAATATTAAATATAATATATTATATTAATATAAATAATTATATTAATTTTAATATTATAATGAAAAAAATTCTACAATTGTATTAACTAATTAATATTCAAGATAAAGTTAATTTTATATTCATAACATATTACATTAATTTACATATTTGTATTGAATATATTTATTATATTATTTCACCTTTCCTTATTATTAGTGAAAAGAAAGATTAAATAAGAAAAAATACAATACGTGTTCCACATCTATCTTTATTTATATACAATAGAGAAGTTGTTGTGGTCATGAAGGGGTCTACTTTTTTCTGCTAATATTTGTAATCTTTTTCTTCCTTTGTCTTTAAATATTTGTATCCTATTTTCCTATTTTGGTAATTTTTAAATTTCTTATTTTTGTTCCTAAAGTTTTTTCTTGCTTATTTATTCATTTTTTTCTTTGTATTACATGTAAGTTATGTTAGACTAAATTTTCTTTTTGCAGTAATTTGATTTAATTATCAAGTTATTTTGGATTTTGCAATTGTTTTAGTATCGGCATAATTCGTGCCAGCAGCCATGGTTATACGATTGACAAAAGTGAATATTATTGGTTAAAATAGTTGTTTCTATTATTAGGGTTAAAATATTAATTTAGAAGGTGGAATGCTAAAATTTATTTGTAGCTTTTTTTATGAATCTGTTGAATTTAAATAATTAACTAGGATCAGATACCCTATTATTTTAAATGTTAATTATATTTACCAGGGTACTATTAGTTAAGGTCTTTAAAGAATTTGGCGGTATCTCATTCCAGGAACCTACTCCGTGATTGATAATACACAATTTACTCTACTTAATTTATTTGTTTGTATATCTCTGTTATCAGAGAATAACTCTAAAGTTATAATTCTCAAGATTTATAATTATAAAATATTTCAGGTCAAGATGCAGCTTACGTTTTCGAGGAGGTGGGTTACAATAGATTTTTGTTTATAGCTGATTTTATTGTGAAATACTGTTGATGAAGGTGGATTTGATAGTAATTAAATTTGTTTAATATAACTGATATTGGCTCTGAGGTGTGTACATGTCGCCCGTTGCTCTCATTATTGATTATTCAATTATGAATATTTTAAAGTAGCATCAATTTAAGTGAGATAAGTCGTAATATAGTAGATGTACTGGAAAGTGTATCTAGGAAGAGGTTCAAGATACAACTTATTAGTAAAGTGTTTCACTTACACTGAAAATTTTTGTGTGCAAATCAAGATGTCTTGATTATTTATTTCATTATATTAATTTTTTGTTTATTTAATTATTTAATATAAACAATTTTGTTGGGTTTCGTCTTAGTACATTTTATAGAATTGATTTTTTAAATTATTGTGTATTGGTAATGCAAATGTTTTATGAAATATTATTTTAAAATTTTTAAAGTAGATTTTATTTATTGTACCTTGTGTATCAACATTTTAGTATTTATTTTGCTTGTCTCGATTTGGGTTGATTTATAAATAATTTATAGTTAATGTCTCATAATTATTATTCAATTATTTATAAAAATGAGATGTTAATCGTTTCCTAAGATATCTAGTATCTTAAAAAAATAATTTTTAAAGTTAGTTCTTTTTATTTAATTTTTTAAGTATAAACATTAACTTATTTATACTTTAGGGGATAAGCTTTGTGATTATTGACCTATATTTTGAATTTAAATTTAATAGTAAGCTTTAAACCAGCAATCTTTGAGATTACATTTTAGTTCATTATTTTATATTTTGATTTTATAACTATTTTTTATTAAGATTGTTGATATAATTTTTAAATCTTTGTAATAATGATAGAATTAGTATATTTATTTGCTTAAAATTTTTACCTTGTAAATTTATTATAAGGAACTAGACAAAACTTATTTCACCTGTTCATCAAAAACATGTCCTCTTGAAAATATTTTGAGGTCTGGCCTGCTTACTGAGTGGACTTTTAAAGAGCCACGGTAATTTGGCTGCACAAAGGTAGCATGGTCAAAATACCCAGGCTCTTTAAAATTCGCTCAGTGAGCAGGCCAGATCTCAAAATATATACCATGATAGACTACATACAGGGTGGTCCATCGATAGTGACCGAGCCAAATATCTCAGGAAATAAGCATCAAACGAAAAAACTGAGAGTCGTCTAGCTTGAAGGGGGAAACCAGATGGCACTATGGTTGGTACGCTACATGGCGCTGCCATAGGTCAAACGGATATCAAATGCGTTTTTTTAAATAGGAACCCCCATTTTTATTACATATTTGTGTAGTACGTAAAGAAATATGAATATTTTAGTGGGTACATTTTTTTCGCTTTGTGACAGATGTCGCTGAAATAGTCACCAACATGGTATCACGCAATATTCCGCCATTGTGGGAGGTATTTGCACCGTGATACATTACTCATGTTAAAATGGACCATTTACCAATTGCGGAAAAGGTCGATATCGTGTTGATGTAGAGCTATTGTGATCAAAATGCCCAACAGGCGTGTACTATGTATACTGCTCGGTATCCTGGACGACATCACCCAAGTGTCTGGACCGTTCGCCGGATAGATAGATTATTTAAGGAAACAGGAAGTGCTCAGCCACATGTGAAATGTCAACTACGACCTGCAACCAATGATGATGCCCAAGTAAGTGTTTTAGCTGCTGACGTGACTAATCTGCAAACCAGTAGCAGACAAATTGCGCGAGAATCGGGAATCTCAAAAACGTTGGTGTTTTTGCTACATCAACGTCGACTGCATCCGTACTGTATCTCTCTGCACCAGGAATTGCATGGCGACGACTTTCAATGTTGTGTAGAATTCTGCCACTGGGCACAAGAAAAGTTACGGGACGATGATAGATTTTTTTGCACGTCATTCACCAACAGCTGTAATGTAAACCGACATAATATGCACTACTGGGCAACGGAAAATCCACAGTGGCTGCGACAAGTGGAACATCAGCGACCTTGGTGGGTTAATGTATGGTGTGGCATTATGGGAGGAAGGATAATTGGCCCCCATTTTATCGATGGCCATCTAAATGGTGCAATGTATGCAGCTTTCCTATGTAATGTTCTACCGATATTACTACAAGATGTTTCAATGCATGACTGAATGCAATGTACTTCCAACATGATGGATGTCCGGCACATAGCTTGCGTGCGGTTGAAGTGGTACTGAATAGCGTATTTCATGACAGGTGCAGCGGTCATCAAAGCATCATACCATGGTTCGCACATTCACCAGGTCTGTTGTCTCTGGATTTCTTTCTGTGGGGAGTGTTGAAGGATATTTGCTATCATGATCCACTGATAACGCCTGACAACATGTGTCAGCACATTGTCAATGCATGCGCGAACATTACGGAAGGCGAACTACTCGCTGTTGAGAGGAATGTCATTACACGTTCTGCCAAATGCATTGAGGTTTACGGACATCATTTTGAGTATTTATTGCATTAATGCGGTATTTACAGGTAACCACGCTGTAACAGCAAGCGTTCTCAGAAATGATAAGTTCACAAAGGTGCATGTATCACATTGGAACAACCGAAATTAATTGTTCAAACTTACCTATGTTCTGTATTTTAATTTAAAAACCTACCTGTTACTAACTGTTAATCTAAAACTGTGAGCCATGTGTTTGTGACTATTACAGCGCCATCGATCACAAAGCAAAAAAAGTGGTCCAACTAAACCATTCATATTTCATTACGTACTACACGAATATGTAATAAAAATGGGGGTTCCTATTTTTAAAAAACGCAGTTGATATCCGTTTTACCTATGGCAGCGCCATCTAACGAGCCAACCGTAGCGCCATCTGGTTTCCCCCTTCAAGCTAGATAAGTTTCGTTCTTTGTAGTATTTTCGTTTGAGACTTATTTCGTGAGATATTTGGCCTGGTCATGATCAGTGGATCACCCTGTATACCATGTAGCTTAATTGATGACATATTTCCTTTTTCTATAACAATCCAATGATGTTGTCTATATCATGGCAGGGTGGCTGAAGCATCAGAACTTTGTTGTGACTGATCCTGTGTGGAAGAAGAAGTGCAGAAGAAGAAGAAGAAGAATGGGACACTCCTTACTGATAATATATGAGTAACAATTGTAAGTCCTTCCAGTTGTGACAAGACAGATGTGCTCATGTCACTCACTGTAAACACACCCTGTTGGAGTCCGAGAGTATACGCACTCTCAGAAAGTCTATTGCAACCCACGTACCATTTGCTGCAAAAGATACTACAGGATGTTGATGATGTAACATTCAGTCAAAGCATTAAAATCCCTCCACCAGAAAAGGTATAACCATGGTATTTATATTTGTTGTTGTTGTTGTTGTCGAAAACCAGGATCAGATTCTACACATTTCTTTTTTGGTCATCATATGGGTGCTGATGTATTTTATTTGAATCAAACATATTCCACAGTCCCAAATCAGTTGGTGGGACATAACGCAAACCTCATTATAGCCTTCAAGCAAGACAATCTGAATTTAAAACACATTTACTAAATGTAGGAACTGATATGTCATTCGGTTAATTTGTAAAGATATGTGGGAACTGCTGGAATCACACACACTGTGGGTTACTTGTTATTAATAAAATAGCAAACCAGAATGTTGGTAGGTTCACATGTACCTTCCAGGATTTTCTGTATATATAGCCATGAAAGAGGTGGGTAAATTAGTATACATTACAGCATGGACAGGTTCGCAAACGTCAGGCACTTCAACTGAGGGGATAGGTGTGCATTGACAGAGAAATCGTCTACACATATGTGGAAAATTTCAGCCTCTTTAACGTAAAGTTAAGGACCTAGAGACATATTGCCTACAACTTTTCAGCCTGATCAACCAATCAGATGTCAGGGTTATCCTGCTTAAGAAGAATGTAAGAGACTTAAATGTAAAGGTTGACTGAATTGAACAGAAAGGAGAAGACTTGCATGTAAAGCTTGATAGAATTAGGCAACATGTATACAAAGCACATCCTTTGGAGGAGGACAAGATGTCAACTAAGCATAAGGTCATCGTGACAGAGAAGGCTGTTCAAGAAAAGCTGTAGGTGTTAAAGTTGGTACATTAGGATTGTCGAGGAAACACTGAGAGAAAGCTTTAAACCAGGTACTGAATCTTTCAATGAACTCGCAGCGAAATTACACAATTGTGATGATGATGCTAATTTCATTAACCACTGCAGCAATAATAGTATAGGCAAAATATTCTGTGTTAGTGATATTGGGCTCACAGTCTTTAAGTTTCAAAGAAAAACGAATACAGATACGTAAGAGGAAATATCCAAGAACACCTAGTCTAATGAATCTCATTTTCATAAACCCAGCAAAATTTGTAAATTGTTGACACAAAGATCTGGAGATGTACACTGAAATACTGCAAGATCTGGAGATGTACACTGAAATACTGCAAATGACTGACATGCATAGGAAAGCAGGAAACTGATGCAGTGCGAAATACAGAACCACTATAAAACCTACGTGAGATGCTCAATATAACACCAGTGATGGTATTGACATCCAGTGTAGAAGAGTCAGAAATTGACCACAACAGTGTATATACTGTGACAAACCCAAAGAGCTAATAGATCTACTGTGACTGCTAAAACAGTTCATGCATCCAGTTTGTTTAAGTAGAGATAGAGAGAGAGGGGGGGGGGGGTATTATCGAATAAGAATGGAGACAGTAGTTCAAGAACTGCATAAACCAGCACACGTAACATATCTTTGGAGGCACATTAGTATTAAAAGTCTTAGTGACTTATGGCAGGCTGATGTTACAGATATGAGGGAGCACTCACATACGAATAATGGATTAAAATATATTTTAATGTTTATTGATACATGCTCTAAATTCGCCTGAGTGTTACCTCTTAACATAAAAAAAAGCACGGAGGGATTCTGCACAAGTTTCTGAGCATTTGTTGCACCCAGCAACTAATGATGTCTCGACTATCTTCAAACCTATCATGGTGGAGAGTTTTACAAGAGTTATTTCAAGAAGTGATATCAGAGGTATGAAATACATTACTACTCAACATTCAGCCACCTGAAGGCGAGTATTGGGGAACAGAACAATAAAAGGTCAAATGTGGATGCATTTTAATCTCCATGGTTAATGCAAACCGACAGATACCCTCCAAGGAATAGTTGCTCAGTATAATCGAAGCAAACATAGCACAACAATACTCCCTCATATAATGGACTCAGGGATATGGTATGGTATCATATTAAAATGTTGGATCCACATAAACTGAAATTTAATGTAGGTGATTTGGTATATATCTCAAGATAGCATCTAGAAGTCTTACTTACTCAACTGGTCGAGTGAGCTATTCACAGCTTCCAAAGTGCCGAAAAAAAAATCCCAGAACTTACAGTGTAAAGGATAGCTGTGACACTGAAATTTCAGGATGCTTTTACACAGAGGAATTGCAGAATAGCTCAGAACCACATCTGTTTCTCATAGAGTGTGTCCTAAGGCCGTTGAGGGAGTAGAGCACTAGTTAAATGGCTTAGTTTTTCTCCAACAGAAAACAGCGCGATTGAAGCTGATGATATGCTATATAATATGGCATACAGAACATAACCAGCACATTAGCATGACATGCGTTGTACGAGACACATTATAGGAGGTGGCGGTATTCTCAACAAACACGCCCATTGAATTGCATATTCTGGGTTATAATTACTGTGGACTTGCTACAAAGCTTCAGGTGATTAACCTTCTTGATGAGGCATGTTTGGCACATGACATTCCATACACAAAACATAATGGTTCCCAAGATGTCACGCTGCAGATCGAATTTTAGCTAATAAAGCCAAGGCAATATGTGTGAGAAACGATATTGATATAGGACAGCACATTTCAGCATTCATAACTGATAAAATCATGTTTGGTAAAATTAGGCTGGCTTAGGGGTGATGAAATTCAAGCAAGTTATGAATTCTGCACATCATACACTGAAGAAGAAGAAAGCAATAAGAAGAAGACGCCACATCAGGAGTTTCTAAAAAACTTATCCTAACAGCGATGAATGAAGCTAAAAGCTCCCTGAAACGTAAAGGAGCCGTTACAGCAACCATCTATCTGCCAATATCCAAGATATCAGGTGGAATCATCCCCTTTCTTGTTCCTGTCCTTGCAGGTCTCCGGCGATGGGTTCACTGGCTGGTGGTGCTGCGGCTGTTGTTAGTTCAGTGAAGAACACATATAACTCACAGCGGTAGCTAGATGAAGCAAGAAGATATAACCGTATAATGGAAGCAGCAGCCATCAGAAAAGGACTATACTTGTATCCATACAAGAGAGGACTAGTTCTCTTCATCAACAAAAAAAGCCCATTTGCTATCCCACCAGACAGACCACTTACAAATCCAAATCTCGTCATGCTTACCGAAGACTATGTGGAAATACAGAGAATGTGGAGATATAAAGGAATGAAGAAACTTAAATATAATGATAACTAAATTCATGATCTAGAATTTTTGCTTTGTCTTTTGTATACTTATGTTTTCTGATTTTTTTTCAAAATCTTTCTTTAAATCACAGTAATCTCGTGGCAGATGGCCATCCCCAACGATAATTTAGTATTACAAGACCATCCAGAACTGAATTTGAAACACCAAAAAGATTTTTTAAAATTAATTCTAGTGTGCTCAAAATGCCCTTTAGTTTCAATTAAAATTTTATTTCATCTTACTAACATTATAGCTACATGTATTTTAAAAAGACAGTGTTAAGAAGATTTGTAATTTTTAATGTGCTCAAAACTTAGGTAGATTTAGATATATAAGTAGCAAGTGCATGCACTGAGTGCTGTTGGCCTTTTTACTGCACACGCTTTTTTACACATTAATTAGATTAATAATATTATAAAATAACCCACTTAGTTATATTAGACCCACATACTACTGCTACTGCATGAACCAACTTGAACACAGAACTTTCTGTTCCCAAAATAACAGCCCCCCAAAAAAACCATAATCCTACAGTATGGTCACCCTGTACGATACTTGGTTCTCCCAATACTTTAAATACTCCCCATAAACTTCTCAACAAAACAAGTACCAATCGATTACAATATGCGCACTTACCCGTCATTCATGTACACACAACCACACAGGATACTTCGTACACCAACGCTAAGTAATCTTCATACTGTCCTCTGAAAGCCAGCTTAGATTTTTCATACCACGTGCCTCTTCTCATGGATCGCCATTGTCTGTCCTTGCTACATCTTCAAACATACTGTATAAATCATTAGTGCGCCGTGGAGATGCACTCGTTAATAACGTATTTTCGCCGCACTCACCACACCAAACAAATTCGGCAATTAATCCTGATATTTGCAACAACAAAAAACTGTGGATAACATATTTACAGTCACAGCAAGTCAGGTCGTCCTTATTCATTGGGATACTTAAGTCCGTGCCTATAACAACAAATTAAAGCGTGTACACAATTTCTTTAAAACGATGACTAACGTCCAGTAATATGCCGGCTAAGTTATCCACAGTTTATTCTCCGGTTAGGCGTTATTCCGGTTTGGTACTGTTTTGAGAATAGCGCTTAACCGTCTGCTAACTGGAGACTGTACAACCGGCCCTAATAACGAAAACCGAGGAATTAGATTTCACCATGTGACACTGTCGACACTCGAAACTGCAACGCTTTCACTCATTGCTATTCAGAACCGAAAACGATTAACCATGTTCCCTCGGCAACTCACTACGCGTTTATCATAATTCGCGCCACCAGAATCGTGTAGTCGACACCGAGTCGAACACTCGATATACTTATGGCGTTGAGGCCAGGACATGCAATAGACAATTATTTTTGGAAATTACCCCAAAAAGTTGTAATAATTGTATTTGTACATAAGAAAATATTCAAACACACGACTTCAGACACATTAAATGGAATTTATTAACCAGTAAGTTACGAATAGTTAAGTAGAAACATTTTTCCTTCGAATGAAAATATTAGAATGTCTTCGATGTTATGTTCTGAAAAGACAAAATGAAAGGTAAATAATAACAACGACGTGGTACAGTTATTCATTTACAGAAAGTTACCGTACTTTTGCCATCTATTTTCCCAACTAGCGTCCTATAGTGAATCGACAATCGGAAACGGACATATCACGAGTAAAGTGTGTTATTTCTTTCCACTAAACAAATCTGGATGAAAATGTTTATGTTATGAATTTTATAGGTGAGCAAAGTGCTAGTGGCTTTTGTGCGGAGGAGGAGTAGAATCGATGGGGTATACCGAGGTATGGAAAAATTTCAGATAGGCTGTGTGAACAGCAAGTTGAGATGTCCAATTTTTTTGTTGTTCAATTGCGTAATGCCTGCTAATGTCAAAAACTCTTGATAGGAGACTGCAAAACAAAATTTGTGTGAAACATATTAACTAGCAGCGATGATTCATGCAAGTTCCCATGTAACCCCGGAGAGTATAGCATTTCTGGAAACCCATGTCATCTTGAGTTTATTATACCTCGGGCTAAGGTTAAAAAACTAGCATTTATATAGAATTGACGATGACTTACGAGACAAGCGATGCTAAGCAAACAGCTTTTGTGATTACCGTACCCTTGTGTTTTGAAAACATTGAACAATAAGTTAATGGAGTTTCACATCGCATGACTTTTTTGTAGTAATCTGGTTACTTTGGAAATAGGCCGTGTAATTCGGATGTATTTATTAGCTGGTGAATTGCCATTGCGTGCTTATCTCTAGATGTATTAATATAGGATGTGTTGTTAATGTAACTTAATACACCAGTATTGTTGTTGCTAATAGAGTAGTTTCATTTTATGTCCATTGTTAAATCGCGTACACAGTGGTCGACCCTATGAACTTGCGTACAGAATGCCTTCATTTGAAAGACCCCTCTACATTTGGGAAGGCGTACATTTGTGGGTCATTAAGCTTGATATTGCTTTCTTCCACGTGTGAAAGTAACTGATTACCATTGTGAATATCGGACATCAGCTGAAAATAATATTTGGAAGCAAGCTTAGGCGTCTCATTGAAAGGCAATACTGTTTGGAAGCATTAAACAAAATATTCAACTTACTGAGGATGAAAGAGAAGTACAGGGAGTAAAGTGTGTTAATGAAAATCTAGATGTAACATCTAAATTAAATAATACATGTCTGATTCTCACAGGTGGGTGGGAAATTAGTGAAAGAAAACGTATTTATGTTTGTGACATGTTATATACAACAGGGACTTTGACATATGATGAAATAGGACTGCGTAGAGATAACTAGTGATGTATTTTTGCCTGTTTACTTAGAATGAACTGTAAAAAGAACGTGAAAACAGCTGCTACTTTAGCAGGGCTGTAAGATAGATCTGTGAGTGAGCAAGAATTCAAGCAAGCCTCAAATTGCAAGTCAGCATTGTAAACACTTTGATCGTTAGATACATCATCCCATGGTTTGTCTCAAGTGGAACTTACAATCAAACTATGGTGATGCTGGAGGAATGGAATGCTGCTTGATGCTTTCTTAATCATGGATTGTTCTACTGATGTGACAGAGAACTTCAGCTCTTTCTTGTGGCACCTCCTCAGATGCAGAAATGTTAGGTGTGTAGCACAGACCTTGAAGTGATTTTTTCTTCAAGCCAGGTTGCCCTCCCCCCACGGGCTGTTTTCTTGCATGTCTGCAGCAGCCACTCATGATTTTGGACCAGCTAGGCTCTTCATTGTCGATAAATGGTTCCATACGTCTTAAGTTTTGATACTCCCTTGTAAACTCTGTGTAGCTTTCCTCACACTTTGATAGTGTTGATAGTCTCTGTTCAGTCTGAGAGAAGCATTTTGATGCTGTGTGCAAAGAATCACTCAATTGACTTAAATCTTCATGAAATGGAAGATGGGCAATGAATCTGCCTATAGAATCCTTCTTCCCATGTTCAGCAAAATGTGCTTCGTACTGTCCCTTTTCTTTCATCACTGTAACTTGATGTAATTATTAGAGAATTTCTTCAAAAGTATTTGAACGCCAGGGCCACGTTATACAAAGCGTGAAACGACAGGCTGCCTGTACAGATGGGTGTGTTTACTGTTTGATAATGTCCTGATGTGGTCCAGTCTAGTTCTGTCTCTTGAAGCCCATGTGATCAGTTCCTCTGCAGATAGTCCTAGCCATGTTAATGTGTGGACAAAATTCTGCTGTTAGCATTACATCAGTCTTGTCAGATGGCAAAAACTTCGGTTCAGCATGTTATAAATTTTGCCAAGTTCCATCCAATGGGCTCAGTTGTATGGTTGGGCAAGGTGTCATTTATCTTCAGCGAAACTAAACATTCAACAGACAAGAAGATGATGATTATGCAGAGCCCACTTGTACAGAGACATAATGTTTTGTTCCTGAGAAGGTTGCACATATTCCTTAAATAAGTACTCTGCTGTGCCACCTTTGAAGTCCGGAGTGTTGTGTACATGCTTCTGATATGAAGCATTGCTGGGTAAAAGTGCACTTATGGTGTGCACATTCATAATTTCCTAAGGTTCATAAATAGCATTAGTTGGTATTTTATTCTATTGTCAATTTTTTTATTCTGTTGTCATGATTTTTTGGCAAAATCAGAAATAAAATGTACACTTAGGTTACTGCAATGACGAATGTACACCTTGGGCTACGTTGCACGTCAGTCTGTTATGGGTGTCATTTGTGCAGTCCTTCCTTATTCCACCTTGTGATTCTGCGCATAGTGTCAGTCTCGACAAGTAGCACAGCCGACAGATTTGCAGTAGGAAGTCCTGTGACTACTCGTCAGACAATTTTAGCAAACTTTTTTCTGCGCCACAATGGCTTTGGACACTCTACATGTGGTGTGTCTGAACCTGGTGCGCTTGTGCTGATGACATGACATGACAGAAGCAGCACTAGCAGCGACATTAGGCTGCCTGAGATGCCTAAACTGTCTGGCATTGACACACTGGGCTGTTTATTGTTGGGTGTGCCCTTATGTGATGGTACTGTAGCCTTGACAATTTCTTATGATTTGCATTTAATTTCAAGAAATGTGCACTTTCTTTGAATGTCAGGAAGCTCTTTGAGCTCAAATTAGCTTCAGATCCTGATCTTAGAGACTTGTCACCCCTTTCTATGAGTGGCTGTGACATAATTATATCTTGCAAAGAGGCATCTAGTTGTACTGCCACCAGTCCATGCACATTGCCTGAAGCATCATTCAGTAGTACACGAAGTTCACTTGCACATATCTCTGTCATTGACAGTTGCTTTAAATGCGCTGATGCAATAAATCGAGGATTGTTGTATCTATTGCAAACAAAGCAAAAGCTGCCTTAAAATTAGTGTTAATCATCAGAAGATGGTAGTTACATCGTGTGCTTCACCTGTTAATGAACTAAACAAATGATGATACTTACTAATTTCCTCCAATTACTTATTACCTAGTATGAGACTTATAAAGATACCTGCATTCCATTATATCACTGTCAAACAATGTGGCAGTTTTATGGCAGGCGACTTGGTGCTGTGTTTTGAAACATTTAGAACAGACCCAGCATCTTGCAAAGAAAAAGACAAAGAGTAGCAATTCAGATGAATCACGCCAACACAACGGACAAGGTTTCACCAGGTGCTGTATTCCATATTTTTGGAGCTTTTTCTCCTCAGCTCATATCTCTTTCTTCAAACAATTAAAGCTACAACTGCATGCACATCATATTTCTCCATGATATTTGGCAACTGGTCTATCCTAACAGTAGTATCTGAGGTGTCTGGTATACCTGTTATGCCAGATTTGTTCACAAACTTTGTCTCATGAGACTCTCTTTCTCCATTGAGCATGAAGTTACGAATTCCTTCTTACAATTTTGTTCACTGTACAAAGCTAATGCTAGCACGCAGCAGCAGCAGAAGCAGCAGTTAGGATGAATGGAAATTACAGGAAGCAGCATAGCCAGACTGGATACTCTGCTTACAGAAGTGTCATGTCGGTGCTGCTGGTTGCATCTCCTTGTGGTTTCACGGAAAGTTGTCACTGCAGTTCTTCTGGCAGATGGCTGCCACTGCATGTTGATTCATTGCAGTCCGGCCCAGAAGAACCAAAGTGTTTAAATCTGCAGATAGAACATAAACCAAATGTGTTATCGGAGGACGAGGAATTTAAAAGGCATCAATTTTGGATCCATTCAGATTGCAGTGAATGTTGATAAGTGTTCACTAGATAAGAGAAATGCTTTCATCTACACGGCAGGCGACCATTCAGAGTTGGCATACAATGAATTGTGGAAAGCCTTGGCCACAATTAATTTGCATCTGAGACCTTCCACAGTTCATTGTGTGCCAAAATATTCACATTCAGTGTATGAGGCACATGAGCCACTAGCTTGTGATAGTTGACTGACCGAGCCTGCATTCTCTTCATTGCAGCTGCAAATATACCATTAGGAAGCCTTAGATTGGTGACCTGCTGAGCATAGATACTCAGGCACAAATAACTTCAGAGAGCAGCACTCTACAGTGACTCAATCAAATGTAGTGACCGAACAGTTATGTGTGTAAATGCTGCAGTTGAAAACAGAAACCAATGCAAGGGTTTCCAGCAAAATCAAGCCATATAACTGAGGGAACAAGGCAAGCAGAATTATTTTAACATTTACTTAACTGAAAATGTAACTGATTCCATCAGTTGGTACTTCAGTTTCATTAGATCCCATTAGGAAGCAGAGCCTTCAGGAGTATAGAAAGAATGACCAGAAGGAAGTATGGTGCTATCAAAGTTGAATGTTATTAAAGTCTTACATACTACTCGTAAATACAACAATGAAATTTAATAAAATTAACAGGAAAGCCGTGGCTAGGAGAAAAATTCTGGGATCTACTATTTTCTCAATTGTGCTGTCTTTTTCTCTACTATTGCTTGCGTAATCATTATGAAAGAATATCCATTACCTGTAAAATTGAGGTAGGGTGGTTGGCTGTCATATAGCTTCGTGTGTTGAAATTACGGCCACTTCCCAAAGTAGAAGAAACTATTAACAAGCTACGGAACTCAGTTCCATCCACAAGGATTAAAGATGGGTACATCTATATCTCCAACTACATGGCTAGTCTGCAAATCACACCTAAGTCCCTGGCGGTAGGGGATCCATTGAGCCTCCTTCACACTAATTCTCTGTTATAACACTCTCGGACAGTGTATGGAAAATACAAACAGCTATATCTTTGAGTGCAAATTCTGATTTCCCTTATTTTACTATCATGATTGTTTCTCCCTATGTAGGTTGGCATCAAAAAGATATCTTCATATCTCGAGGAGAAAGTTGGTGATTGAATTGTCGAGAGAAGATTCTGCTGCACTGAAAAACGCGTTTTAGATTTCCATCCCAAATCCTGTATTGTGTCCATGACACTCTCTTTCCTCTTTGTTGATGATACAAAATTTGCTTCCCTTCTTTGAATTTTCTGGTTGTAGTACGTTAATCCTGTCTAGTAAGCTTCCCACACTGCACAGCAGTACTCCAAAAGAGGGTCAATGTGGAGGCTGGCCATGTGGCATCGCCCGCTCTGCCTGTGAATGGACATGTGGCTGCTCCTTCAGCAAGAACCAAGCAGGCACACAGGAGGAGGGGTTTATTAGTTATTGGGAGCTCCAACGTTAGACGGGTGATGGAGCCCCTTAGGGAAATGGCAGAAAGGTCGGGGAAGAAGGCCAGTGTTCACTCTGTCTGCTTGCCAGGGGTCTCATCCGAGATGTGGAGGAGGCCCTACCGGCGGCGATAGAGAGCACTGGGTGCACCCGACTGCAAATTGTTGCTCATGTCGGCACCAATGACTCCTGCTGTCTGGGTTCAGAGGTCATCCTCAGTTCGTACAGGCGGTTGGCGGAGTTGGTGAAGGCGGAAAGCCTCTCTCGCGGGGTGGAATCAGAGCTAACTATTTGTAGTATCGTTCCCAAAACCGACCGCGGTCCTCTGGTTTGGAGCCGAGTGGAAGGCTTAAACCAGAGGCTCAGACGATTCTGCGGAGAGCTGGGGTGCAAATTTCTCGACCTCCGCTATCGGGTGGAGAAATGTAGGGTCCCCCTGAATAGGACAGGAGTGCACTACATGCCGGAAGCGGCTACGAGGGTAGCGGAGTACGTGTGGAGTGCACATGGGGTTTTTTTAGGTTAGAGAATTCCTTCCCTAGGCCCGACAAGACGCCTCCTGAGACGCGGCAAGGCAGGAGTAGGCAAAATGCAACAGGGAATAACAATATTAATGTGCTAATAGTAAACTGCAGGAGCTCTCATTAATAAACGGTCACGACGCCCACAACTAGGGACAGAAAGTTGGCTGAAACCACATGTAAACAGTAATGAAATCCTAAACTCAGATTGGAATGTATACCGCAGAGACAGGCTGGACAGTGAAGGGGGAGGCGTGTTTATAGCGATAAGAAGTGCAATAGTATCGAAGGAAATTGACGGAGATTTGAATTCTGAAATGATTTGGGTGAAGGTCACGGATAAAGCAGGTTCAGACATGGTAATTGGATGTGTCTATAGGCCCCCGGGCTCAGGAGCTATTGTGGCTCAGCACCTGAAGAATAATTTGGAAAATATTTCGAGTTGATTTCCCCACCATGTTATAGTTCTGGGTGGAGATTTTAATTTGCCGGATATAGACTGGGAGACTCAAACGCTCATAACGGGTGGCAAGGAAATAGAATCCAGTGAATTTTTTTCAAGTGATTTATCTGAAAACTACCTTGAGCAGTTAAACAGAGAACCGACTCATGGCAATAACATATTAGACCTTCTGGTGACAAACAGACCTGAACTATTTGAATCAGTTAATGCAGAACAGGGAATCAGCGATCATAAAGCAGTTACTGCATCGATGATTTCAGCCGTAAATAGAAATATTAAAAAAGGTAGGAAGATTTTTCTGTTTAGCAAAAGTGACAAAAAGCAGATTACAGAGTACCTGACGGCTCAACACAAAAGTTTTGTCTCAAGTACAGATAGTGTTGAGGATCAGTGGACAAAGTTCAAATCCATCGTACAATATGCGTTTGATGAGTATGTGCCAAGCAAGATCATAAGAGATGGAAAAGAGCCACCGTAGTACAACAAAACCAAGTTAGAAAACTGCTGCAGAAGCAAAGGGAACTTCACAGCAAACATAAACATAGCCAAAGCCTTGCAGACAAACAAAAATTACGCGAAGCGAAATGTAGTGTGAGGAGGGCTATGCGAGAGGCGTTCAATGAATTCGAAAGTAAAGTTCTATGTACTGACTTGGCAGAAAATCCTAAGAAATTTTGGTCCTATGTCAAAGCAGTAGGTGGATCAAAACAAAATGTCCAGACACTCTGTGACCAAAATGGTACTGAAACAGAGGATGACAGACTAAAGGCCGAAATACTAAATGTCTTCTTCCATAGCTGTTTCACAGAGGAAGACTGCACTGAGCTTCCTTCTCTAGATTGTCGCACAGTTGACAAAATGGTAGATATCGAAGTAGACGACAGAGGGATAGAGAAACAATTAAAATCGCTCAAAAGAGGAAAGGCCGCTGGTCCTGATGGGATACCAGATCGATTTTACACAGAGTATGCAAAGGAACTTGCCCCCCTTCTTGCAGCGGTGTACCATAGGTCTCTAGAAGAGTGAAGCGTTCCAAAGGATTGGAAAAGGGCACAGGTCATCCCCGTTTTCAAGAAGGGACGTCGAACAGATGTGCAGAACTATAGACCTATATCTCTAACGTCGATCAGTTGTAGAATTTTGGAACACATACTGTGTTCGAGTATAATGTCTTTTCTGGAGACTAGAAATCTACTCTGTAGGAATCAGCATGGGTTTCGAAAAAGACGGTCATGTGAAGCCCAGCTCGCGCTATTCGTCCACGAGACTCAGAGGGCCTTAGACACGGGTTCACAGGTAGATGCCGTGTTTCTTGACTTCCGCAAGGCGTTTGACACAGTTCCCCACAGTCGTTTAATGAACAAAGTAAGAGCATATGGACTATCAGATCAATTGTATGATTGGATTGAGGAGTTCCTAGATAACAGAACGCAGCATGTCATTCTCAATGGAGAGAAGTCTTCCGAAGTAAGAGTGATTTCAGGTGTGCCGCAGGGGAGTGTCATAGGACCGTTGCTATTCACAATATACATAAATGATCTGGTGGATGACATCGGAAGTTCACTGAGGCTTTTTGCAGATGATGCTGTGGTGTAGCGAGAGGTTGCAACAATGGAAAATTGTACTGAAATGCAGGAGGATCTGCAGCAAATTGACGCATGGTGCAGGGAATGGCAATTGAATCTCAATGTAGACAAGTGTAATGTGATGCAAATACATAGAAAGATAGGTCCCTTATCATTTAGTTGCAAAATAGCAGGTCAGCAACTGGAAGCAGTTAATTCCATAAATCATCTGGGAGTATGCATTAGGAGTGATTGAAAATGGAATGATTATATAAAGTTGATCGTCGGTAAAGCAGATGCCAGACTGAGATTCATTGGAAGAATCCTAAGGAAATGCAATCCGACAACAAAGGAAGTAGGTTACAGTACGCTTGTTCGCCCACTGCTAGAATACTGCTTAGCAGTGTGGGATCCGCACCAGATAGGGTTGATAGAAGAGATAGAGAAGATCCAACGGAGAGCAGCGCGCTTCGTTACAGGATCATTTAGTAATCGCGAAAGCATTACGGAGATGATAGATAAACTCCAGTAGAAGACTCTGCAGGAGAGACGCTCAGTAGCTCGGTACGGGCTTTTGTTAAAGTTTCGAGAACATACCTTCACCGAAGAGTCAAGCAGTATATTGCTCCCTCCTATGTATATCTCGCGAAGAGACCATGAGGATAAAATCAGAGAGATTAGAGCCCACACAGAAGCATACCGACAATCCTTCTTTACACGTACAATACGAGACTGGAATAGAAGGGAGAACCGACAGAGGTACTCAGGGTACCCTCCGCCACACACCGTCAGGTGGCTTGCGGAGTATGGATGTAGATGTAGATGTAGAAGAGGGCAGACAAGTGTAATGCAGGCTGTCTCTTTAGTAGATCTGTTGCATCTTCTGAGTGATTGCCAACAAACCATAGTCTTTGGTTCGTCTTTTCCACAACATTTTCTGTGTGTTCTTTCCTATTTAAGTTGTTCATAACTGTAATTCCTAGGTATTTAGTTACATCTTTGGTCTTTAGATTTTATTGATTTATCATGTAGCTGAAGTTTTAACAGATTCCTTTTAGCACCCGTGTGGCTAATCTCACACTTTTCATTATTTAGGGTCAACTGCCAATTTTTGCACCATGCAGATAGCTTATCAAAATCATTTTGCAATTGGTTTTGATCTTCTGATGGCTTAACTAGACATTAAATGACAGCATCATCTGCAAAGAACCTAATATGGCAGCTCAGATTGTCTCCTAAATCATTAATATAGATAAGGAACAGCAGAGGGGACCTTGGGGAAAGGGAGAAATCAATTCTGTTTTATTCTATGACTGTCCATTAGTTACTATGAACAGTGGCCTGTCTGACAGGAGATCACGAATCCAGTCATGTAAAAGATGAATATTCAATTAGCATACAATTTTATTACAAGCTCTTGTGAAGTACAGCACCAAAAGCCTTCTGGAAATCTAGAAATATAAAATCAATTTGAAGTCACTCGTCGATAGGACTCAACACAAAGGTTGGATTTGGAAAGGAGCAGGAGGTCAAGGGTATCATATGTTTTGAAGAAGAGGAGAGCGAATATGAGGGGTAACTGATAGAAAGGGTTAAGGTAGTACATTGGAAATCACTAGAAAGGACAAGGTAGAATGAGAAGTAAAGATGGATTGAGAGGAAGAGAAATGAAAAGTCAAATGAATAGAGGCATTAAGAACTGGAAGGAAAGCAGAAAAGACATGGCAGGAGAGGGAGGGGGGAGGAGCAAAACACAAAGTTACAGAAAAGAAAATAGAAAGAGTAAATAATTGAGTAAATGTGAAATATTATATATTACATAAAGACAGGGCAAATTTACTAATGTAAAAGAGGAAAAAAAAGAGGGGGCGAGGGGCATAAATTGAGGTTAACCCCAGGATTTTGGCAGGTGTAGGAATTTGTTGAAGAAAAAGTTTCCTTCTCTGGAGTTGATGGGAACCAGTGTGCTGTGCTGTGTACAGCTACTTAGGCGCCACACTGTACTCGGTAATGGGGTACTGCATGCTCCTATCTGGGCCGAGCTGCAGAAAATCTTCAAAAATCTCTAGGTCCATCACAACTGCTTACTTGGAACTCCTTAACACTTCTTGACTCATGCATCCTTAACTTATACCTGCCTCCATAAATACTGATCACCTCAGCTGCCACATTGTAATGGACTTCAAACTGCCTACAGGAAGCACCTCCAATCCATCAGTGTGTCTCATCCTACATAAACATGCCAACCACTTCCTAGAATGCATGAGCCCATATCTGTTCTGTTCCCACCTGGATCCCTCTCTTCCATATGACTCTGTCCTATGCTGTTGACTGTTAATGCTGGAACACCGCAAAGGGGGCATGTGACAAATGTCAGACAGGCTTGAAGTGTACTATACGCTTGGATATGCAACAGCATAGGTAGGAGTAACACCAACTACACCAGATATATGCAAGGAAAGATTACACACTGGATTTCACATTAGTAAATACCATTCAGTTAGTTTGGTTTGGAGAAGATCGTGTTGTGCCACATGTAAAAAGGAGAGGCAGGACAGGAATGGCACTTGTCATGACTGCCGTTTACAGTTACAGGATATTGCTGCTCCTGACAGTCGGAATCCTGCAACTGCTGTGGGGAAATGAAATGGACGGCTTCAGGAAGACCAGGACTTGGATACTGTGCTGTACCAGGTACTCCGCACGATTGATGCTCTTGTTGACAGACGCATCATTCACTCATCCGTGTGTGACTGTATTGTCAAGTCGCACGCTACGAGTTTATAAATGGGTTTGTTTTCAGCAGAACACGCATTTATATGGTCACTATGACAGCGTTTGGAGGACTGAAGATTGTCGACACGGTTACCGCAGTCGCAGCTTCCGTCAGAGTGTCAGCCTGGAAGGCTGTACTCAATGGTAGCACTGAGCAGGGGAGTTGCTCCACTTCGGTTTTTCAGACAAAAACTGATTCTGTGAACAGAATTGCGATGGACAGATCTGTGTAACGAGGCTGCAGAGATAACCGACATTACTAGATCACATTAATCTCCATAATGCACACCATTCACCTGGCGTGATGGTATGGAGTGCCATTGGCAATGCTACACAGTCACCTCCGTCACATTTCTGACATATCGAGGTCAGCAGCTGTACTCTACATTTGGCGTCTCCATATTGGTGCCCTCAGAGGAGGTACGTGCTACCTGTACACTGGCCCTACCATCCCGACCTGCTTCAATACGGAGTGTGTTTGCCTGTCAGCTTGGTCAGCACAATCTCTCTGCATCTGGTCGTAATTTGCTGAGAGATTGTGATGAAATCACCATGACTGGTCAACTGTGGCGTGTAGCTGCAGAGAATGACATACCCAATTACACTCCCCCCCCCCCCCTGCGGGTTCGGGGGTACGAATAGGCCCGCAGTATTCCTGCCTGTCGTAAGAGGCGACTAAAAGGAGTCTTCAAAGTTTCGGCCTTATGTGATGGTCCCCACTTGGGTCTGACCTGCCATTTTCAAAATTTCCGTTGTCAGTGCGTGCCATTTGGGGAAGGACGCCTTACGTGGTGTTTTTCTATTGGTCCATCGTGCACCTCCATCATGCATGCTATCTATTGTCGTGTGGAGGGATTTACACCCCATGTCTTCTGGGTTGCCTCCTCGTCTTGTGCGCAATCCCCTTCTCAGCGCCCACGGCAACTGTGGACCCTTTCAACACCTAAAATCCAGCACGGTAGCCAGTCCGTTGTGGTGGGGTCGTCATGTACCCTCTTGGTGGTAGCCCCCTGACCACGCAGGGATCGCACTACAGATGCCAGAGCTGTTTCCTCCCCATGCATGCCAAGGAGTATGTGCCCATCTTGTCTGGGGCACGGGGACTCCGGGCAATGGGATATCGGCCAGGTACCCGTTGCTTTGGCTGGGTGGCGCCCTTGGGGAGAGCCCTCGTTCGGAGTAGGTGGCATCTGGGCGGATGTGGCGCAATGAAGCGCAATAAATCTCACCAAGCTGGTGGTCGCACTGCCACCAGCGTCTCTAAGCGAGGCAGAATTGAATTCGAAGCTGCACAATATGATCCTCAGTCGTTCCCCTCGTTGGCTGCGCCATGGGAGGGACGCAGATCTAGTGCCAAGCAGGAGCCTTATGTACCACAATACCTTGTCTGCAGCAGGACTGATGGTGACTCCTTTCTTTCAACAAAGCCTATGTTTTTTGTGGAACACCTGGAGGATAAGTTTGGGGAAGTGGCGGGTTTGTATAAAATGAGGAATGGGTCCATCCTCCTCAAGACGTCCTCCCCAGCCCAGTCACGGGCGTTGCTCTTGTGTTATAAGCTGGGAGATGTCCCTGTTACCGTCACTCCCCACAGTAGCTTAAATATGGTCCAGGGGATTATTTACCATCGCGACCTCTTGTTACAGTCCGATGACGAGCTGAGAGCTGACTTGGAACGACGTGGTGTGCATTTTGTCCATCGTGTGCACAGAGGACCCAAGACCAACAGGGTGGCCATCGGTGCCTTTATCTTGCCCTTCGAGGGTGCTGTATTGCCTGAGAAGGTCAAGGTAATGGTTTACCGTTGTGACGTCAAGCCATACGTCCCTCCCCTGATGCGGTGCTTCCAGTGCTGGAAGTTTGGGCATATGTCCTCCCGTTGCCCATCCAGCGCCACATGTCGGGATTGCGGACGCCCCTCTCATCCCGATTCTCCATGTGCGCCTCCGCCTGTCTGTGTCAACTGTGGGGAACACCACTCTCCATGCTCGCCGGACTGCCCCGTTCTTCATAAGGAGCGGAAGATTATGGAATTTAAGACCCTGGACCGGCTTACTTATCGCGAGGCAAAACTGAAATTTGAAAGGTTGCATCCTGTCCCTCTTCAAACTTCTTATGCTGCAGCTACGTTATCGTCGCCCTCGCGGGCGGCAGTTGTCGCCTCCTCTGTGCCGCCTTCAGTTGGCCCTCGGGGCCGTGCATCTCTGTCTGCCCCACTCGTGTCTGGGGGCAAGCCTTCCTCTGTTGCCCCCTTAGCAGTTGGGGGCAAACCCCCTTCTGTCACTCCCCCCACACATGCTTCAGGAGTGACATCTGCTCCAAAACCAGGGGGCTCGATCCCTCCCCCTCCCCCTTCTCTGCCGGCGTTGTCTCCGCCGGCGTCGTCTCTTCTGGCTCATCTCTCGCGGAAGGGGTCCCTCGGGGCCCTCCCTTCTTCCGTTTCTTCTGCTACCCCGCCGGATGTCAGCCAGTGGCTGAAGGTTCATCCACCTGCTGGTCGTAGGGCTTCTGCGTCGTCGTCAGCCTCCGACGCTCCTTCAGAGAAACTCTCCCAGCCCTCTAAGCCAAAGGACAGACGCGAGAAGAAGGACCGGAACGTGTCCAAGAAGAAGGACGCTCCGGCAGTTTCAGTACCGCCTGCTGTCAATAGCTCTGGCTGTGGGGATGCGGTGGAGATCCTCGCCTCTGCCGCGGATCTCGCCCTCACGGAACCCTCGGGGACCTCTCCTATGGACACAGCTGACTCTCGCTCAGTGGCGGCCGTTGACTCTGCGGCGCCGTCTGCCTCTTAGTCGCCTTCACGCCCTCCCAGTCCCTTCCTGCTTCCATTCTCCAGTGGAATTGCGGCGGTTATTTCCGCCACCTGCCTGAGCTCCGGATGCTTCTGAGTGTTTCCCCTGTTCTGTGCATTGCTCTTCAGGAAACTTGGTTTCCAGCAATGCGGACCCCTGCCCTTCGCGGTTATCGGGTATACTATAAGAACCGCGCTGACTGTCAACGAGCTTCAGGTGGAGTTTGCCTCTTTGTTCACCACTCTGTCTGTAGCTCACCAGTACCCCTACTGACGCCTTTAGAGGCAGTCGCTGTCAGGATTGAGCTCTCGCCGGCTATTACTGTTTGCTCTGTTTACGTTCCTCCGTATGGGCAACTCCCCCGACATGTCTTGGCTGCGCTGCTGGCTCAACTCCCGCCGCCATTGCTGCTTCTGGGCGATTTCAATGCCCACAACTCTCTATGGGGTGGGACTGTCTCCGATGACCGCGGTCGCGCTGTGGAGCATGTGTTGGCTCAGCTCGACCTTAGCCTCTTGAACACCGGTGCTCCCACGCATTTCAGTGTGGCCCATGGCTCGTTCTCGGCCATCGATCTCTCTCTTTGCAGCCTCGGACTTGTCCCATCCCTTCACTGGAGAGTGCATCCTGATCTGTGTGGTAGTGACCATTTTCCCATCTGTTTGTCACTGCCCCAGTGTCATTCTTCTGGGCGCCTGCCCCGCTGGGCTCTCAACAGGGCTGACTGGCCGGCTTTTACTTCCACTGCCACCATTGCTTCTCTCCCACAGGGTGACATTGACGAGGTGGTCCGTGTCTTGACCTCGTCAGTTATTTCTGCGGCCGAGACTGCCATCCCTCGCTCTTCTGGACTCCCTCGGAGGAAGTCTGTCCCCTGGTGGTCGCCGGAGATTGCTGAGGCTATTCGCGTCCGTAGGCGGGCTCTCCAGCGTCATAAGCGGCACCCGTCTCTGGAGACCCTCATCGCCTTTAAGAAGCTCCGTGCCTTGGCCCGTCGTCTTATTGCATGGCGTAAGCAGGAATGATGGGAGAGGTACATTTCATCCTTGGGCTCCCGTGTCTCCCCGTCGCTCGTGTGGTCCCGCATCCGGCGGATTTATGGATACCAGACCCCTATGGGTGTCCCTGGAATCTCCCTGGACGGCGCTGTCTGCACGGACGCTGCCACCATTGCTGACCACCTTGCCACGCACTTTGCTACGAGCTCTGCGACTGCAACTTACCCTCCTGCCTTTCGCTCTCTAAAGGAGCGCGCCGAGCGGACGCCGTTATCGTTCCACACACGTCGTTCTGAAAAATACAATGCTCCTTTCAGCGAGAGGGAATTCCTCGCTGCCCTCGCCAATTGCCCTGATACAGCGCCAGGACCGGACTGCATCCACGCGCAGATGCTGAAGCATCTCTCCAGGGACTGCCAGAGACACATCCTTACCATCTTTAACCGCATTTGGAGCGAGGGCGTGTTCCCGTCGCAATGGCGAGAGGGTGTTATCGTTCCCATCTTGAAGCCCGGTGCGGACCCTCTGGCGGTGGACGGCTATCGTCCCATTACACTAACCAACGTTTTGTGCAAATTGCTCGAACGTATGGTGGTGCGGCGTTTGTGTTGGGTCCTTGAGTCGCGCGGTCTCCTTGCTCCATCCCAGGGTGGCTTCCGTCAGGGCCGGTCTGCTGCGGACAATTTGGTGCGGCTGGAATCTGCTATCCGTACGGCCTTTTCCCGCCGTCAGCATCTCGTTGCTGTATTTTTTGATCTACGGAAGGCATATGACACAACATGGAGGCATCACATCCTTGCTACGTTGCGCGAGTGGGGTCTTCGTGGTCAGCTCCCAGCTTTTCTTCAAAACTTTTTATTGCGCCGCTCTTTCCGGGTGCAAGTCGGTGCCGCCTCTAGTTCACCTTATATACAGGAAAATGGGGTCCCGCAGGGCTCGGTGTTGAGCGTTTCCTTATTTCTAGTGGCCATTAATGGTCTGGCTGCAGCCGTGGGGTCGTCGGTGTCTCCTTCTTTGTATGCCGACGACTTCTGCATCTCATTTAGCTCAACGACTACGGGAGTCGCCGAACGCAGGCTGCAAGCAGCCGTTCGCAAGGCGGCATCATGGGCTCTGACTCATGGATTTCAGTTCTCTGCGGCCAAGACTCGAGTTATGCTTTTCTGCAGGCGTCGGACGGTCCACCCTCATCCGGAACTTTACCTCGACGGTCAACTACTTGAAGTGGTGGACACTAGCCGCTTCTTAGGACTCGTCTTTGATGCCCGGCTCACGTGGGTTCCTCATATTACTCAGCTGAAGCAAAAGTGCTGGCAGCACCTCAACGCCCTCCGCTGCCTGAGCCATGCGTCTTGGGGTGCAGATCGCAGCACGCTGTTGCGATTGTACAGAGCCCTTGTGCAGTCCAGGCTTGATTATGGGAGCCTGGCCTATGGGTCTGCATCGCCCTCAGTGTTGACGTTGTTGGACCATATACACCACTGTGGGGTTCGGCTTGCAACTGGCGCTTTCCGTACGAGCCCCGTGGATAGTCTGCTGGTGGAGGCCGGGGTTCCCCCGCTGCGGATTCGCCGCCACCGACTGCTCGCCGACTATGCTGTCCACGTGCATTGCTCACCGGGCCATCCCAATCATCGCCTGCTTTTCCCTGCCACGGTCCTCCCTCTGCCCGACCGGCGACCTATGTCTGGGCTTTCCATTGCTGTCCGCGTCCAGTCCCTGCTGTCAGAACTGGGGTCGTTCCCTCTTCTGCCGCCCTTCCGGGCCTGTGCACCCACGCATCCCTGGTGTATGACCCGTCCGTCCGTCCGCCTGGACTTGGCACGGGAACCCAAGGACTCGGTTCCGCATGTGGCCCTCCGTCACCGTTTTCTTTTGCTCGTCGCCTCATTTTCAGGCTGTGAGCCTGTCTACACTGATGGTTCCCTGGTGGATGGTCGTCCTGCCTACGCTTTTGCTCACGCTGCCCATGTTGAACAGCGCTCCTTGCCGGCTGGCTGCAGTATTTTTACTGCAGAGCTGGTGGCCATATTGCGCGCTCTTGAGCATATGCGTTCCTGCTCAGGTACGTCCATCGTCATCTGCAGTGACTCCCTGAGCAGCCTCCAGGCTATCGACCGCTGCTATACCTCTTCTCCTCTGGTATCCTTTATTCAGGAGTCTGTTTTTGCCATTACCCGCTCTGGTCGTTCGGTGGTCTTTGTTTGGACGCCAGGTCACGTTGGCATCCCGGGGAATGAACGTGTCGACAGGCTGGCCAAAGGGGCGGTCGACGCCTCCACTTTGGCGATCGGCCTCCCGGCTCGTGATTTGCAGCTGGCGTTGCGCCGTAAGGTGCTTCAGATGTGGCGTGACGAGTGGCGTAGACTGACTTCTCCGAATAAACTGCGGGCTGTTAAGGAGACAACCGATGTGTGGCAGTCCTCCCTGCGGGCTTCTCGCAGGGACTCTGTCATCCTGTGTCGGCTCCGCATCGGCCATACCTACCTGACGCACGGACATCTTTTGCGTTAGGAGGATCCCCCCCCTGTGTCAGTGTGGGTCCCGGTCGACGGTCGCCCATATTTTGTTGGAGTGTCCCCGCCTGCGCACCCTCCGGCAGACTTTTAATCTCCCGGGCACGTTGCCTTTGGTTTTATGCAACGATGCCTCCATGGCTGACGACGTTTTAAATTTTATCCGTGGTAGTCCTTTTTATGGTTCCATTTAGGGGGGACCTGTCCCTTTCCCTTTCTGTGTATCTTGTCCTCGAGTGTCCCATTGGTCGCAGATTTTAATGTGTATATTCGGGTGGTTGACTCTTTCCCAATTTTTGTTCCCATGGTCAGTCAACCAGTATCCGACCCTCTTATTTTCTTCCGTTTCTTTCTGTCCAGTGTTCGTCTGTACTCTTCTTGTCTCTAGTGTTCGCTGCTACATTGGTGTTCTTTCAGTGACTGGGGGGAGGGGCGTCTCCTCCCCCCTTGGGGTTTTACCTGTTCCGTAAATTTTGTTTCGCCGGTTTTTTGGAATGGGGGACTGATGACCTTAGCTGTTTAGTCCCCCTTAAACTTCCCAACAACAACAACCCAATTACATGTACCTGTCATCCAAGGTGAATGCGGCTCGGTGCCTGTCGAGGTTATTGCTGCTGGTGCTGACAGGTTGGCAGCCGTGTGCACTAAATTTCAAATCCTTATATCCGCAAATTTCATGCAAATTTAATCTTGTATTTTCCCGCTATACTGCCTAGAGAACCAGTATTTGCAGCTGGCTGCAGAACAGTTGTAATGCTACCGATGTACATTTCACTTAAGGGTTGTGACAACAAGTAAGAGAAATTGGTGCTCATGTGGAGGCATATAGGCAGTTGTTTTTATTTCACTGTATTTGTGAGCAGAACGGGAAAGAAAATAATGAGTAGTAGTACGTGCTATGCTTTGCCTCGCCCAGTACAGTGGCTTGTACAGTATGTATGTAGTTGAGCTGTATGTGCACTGTTCGCAAAGTTCCTTTGTTTTGCTATCCTTACGAATGTTGCAGTTTTAATGGCTAATGCTCAGTGTGCCTCACTGTAGACCTCAGCCGTAGTGCTCACAGCAGTCTCCCTGAAACACTGTTTGTTGTCACATTAGTTTCTCTAAATTCCAGATATGAGAACTTCCCTTCCAACTTATTCTAGCACCCACCACCTTCCAGGGTTTAAACTCAGTTAACACCCCCTTTCTTTCTTAATTTATTATGTTTCATCTTTCTTATACTTTACTTTATATGTTCGTTTTTTCCTCCTCTTTCATTTGGTTTCTCTCCGCCTCTAACTTCCTACTTAATTTTAGATTATTCATTCTACTTCTTGTTTCTTGTTTTCTCTAATCTATCCTTACTTCTTACTTTGTGCCATGACCTCTGCATGCGAACTGACACAGACGTTAACAGTTTGCTATCTTTGACCTCCTTTCTCTGACAGTTCCCCATTCATCTCGTTCTCCCCTCACCCTCACAACAGACAGGTTGCACCAGAAGATTACTGCTTTGCTGTTACTGCCTCGTCCTCTGAAGAACTCCTCTCCACAATGTCCTCTTGTGAAACACACTGAAACCTCATGAGCTCTTTGGTGGTCATTTCTTGACTGTGATGTTCCACAAACTCAATGACATCATTGTTTTCCACTTCTAGTCACACGGTCGTGGCCATCTTGTTGACTACAGGCTCGACAGGTACCGAGTCAAATGCCTCGTAATCACATATAACAATGCAATCCGGCCAAAGCTTCTTCCAAGCAGGAGTGAGAGTTCTTTCGGTAACCCCCTCCCACGCCTTTTTGATCATCTTGACACAGGCAATGATGTCAGTGATATTCCCAAAACTCAGCTGCAGATATGCAGACCTACATCAAATCTTTTTTTCCCCCAAAGTGGAATGGCATCTGGTGCGGTACTGCTCTCAATAATAAGCTCTGTACAATCAGGGAGGTACTGTTCTCAGTAAGAAGCTCTGTACAATCATGGAGTCTATGGCGGCTTGGCGCTTTTCCTTCTGCTCCCCTCAGAAGTAGTCCACTGTCCTGTGCCGCCCACCCATTGTTTCCTCCTACATAATGAACTACCCCCCATAATGTGGTTGTGGATCCAAACTGACGATATCCCACATATTGGTATTTCCCTTCATACTAAGCATAGTCTTCCAGATTACTTAATTTTAATATTGTGAGACAATGCGTGGATGGTTGAACTGGATCTCAGTTTTCTGCATGAAAGCGTTGTTTTTTTCCCAGGTATAAGGTTTTCCTTTACCCCTGGAGCAGGGTCAGGGTGCTTGTGGTTGGGGCCTCTCTTCTTGTTTTCTCGGTCTGGAACCTATGACGACGACGACTCCCCCTTGCATAGAGCCCTCTTTTATCCCTCAGTTTTCCCAGTTTTTATATTTGGGCTACCCTTTTCCACCTTCCATTGTGTGTATTTTAAATTCCTCGTTTTATAGTTTGATTCCTGTGACTGGATCCATCCACTTTTAGTGGACCCTCCTCTTTTTTGTTTAACTTTGGTATCGAGGGGCTGATGTCCCTGCTGTTTAGTCCCATAACTGCCCTCAATTAAGCAGTCAGTATTTCCAAAACCCTCTGAGAGTGAGATTGGTAGCTTCAGTCAACTCAAAGCAATGCTTGATGAATATGTCAGTGTAGAGCTTTTTAGTTAGAAAGTCTGCTGGTCCACAGGCTGGAGTAACGGAGGCAGGAATTGGACCTTGATGAATTGAAATTCTTCAAGGAGATGGTCTTAGTAGGCCTGGAGAATGGGCAGGAGCATTGTCCGTAACAAGCAAGACATGGAGTGGCAGATTCATCTCAAGCAAATATTTTTTCACTGAAAGACCAAGCACCCCATTGATCGAATCACAAAAAACATAAACAAGCAGTGGTTTAATTTCAAATCACCGCTAGCATTGGCATAGAGTAGCATTGTGAGATGGTCTTTCAGTGGCTTGTGATCAGGCAATGCATTCTCCTTTACTATTATAAAGGTATGCTTCAGCATCATTTTCCAGAATAGACCCATCTTGTAACAGTTAAAAACCTATTGCGGCAGATAACCCTCAGACTCTACGAGCATCTTGAAATTGCTGACGGCGTTCATTGCTGCCTTTATGTCGGACCTGCCTGCTTCGCTGTGTCTCACTGTGCTGTGAATGCCAGTTCTTCTCTTAGACTTGTGGAACCACTCATGGCTTCCCTTAATCACTTCTTCGGCTCTTTGTGATCCTGGCATCTTCTTAATGAGATTGGCAGAAATCACTCACGCCATCTCACAAATGATGTTCTCGTTAATAGTGTCTCCTTGCATTTGCTTTTTATTTATCCATGTAAGGAGCAACCTTTTGACATCATCCAGAATACGAAACCGTTGTTTAGATCGTCTTTTCACTCCCTTTGAATTATCTACTTCTTTACTCTTGTCAGTGTTCTCAAAGATTGCAAGTAATTGATGTGTTGTATGTGCATGCTAAATGAGCAACAGTCGCACCACGTTCGCATTTTTCAATGATTTTACATCTCATTTCTTAGGTCATTTTCTTTCTCTTATGGTTGTCGTCTTGCGGCTTTATCTTTGGGGACATTTCTATGAAGGTCATTTGCATGCAAAAAACACTGTGTGAACACAAGTTTAGAAAAATGCGTGATTACAAGCTGGACTAAGATGGTAGCAGAAAGAGCGCTAAACCCAGACTGCAGTACGTACTAAAGGCATTGTTCATATGCCACTGCTGACAATGAATGGTGTTCATATTGTTGAATGTTTCCCCTGCAGCACGCGAATGGTTAGTGACGTCAAACTAAATCATTGTCACTTGTTATGCGAAACATCACTTGTTAAGTGAGGCATTGTTTTACAATTTGTTTTGCTCGTTATTTGAATTACGCATTATGGGAGGTGCTCGTTACGTTAAGTGAAGTTCACTGTATTTCTAGTTTTCTGTTGAGTGTAGATGGATATTACTTGCTCTGTGTGTCTTGTCAGCTTGTTAAGGACATATGCATAAGAACAAGATCTTCATTTTGAGTCTCGGACAAATAGGCAGTGGCTACAAGAAAATTATGTTTATACTTATTCTCTATGGTTGCATAAATATCAATGTACCATAAAGCACTATGTTTTAATGCCCACAAATTACTTTAAGGAGTAAATTTAAAGCGAAAAAAATGTGTTTCAGAGGCCTCAATACTATGTTGAGTGACACATTTCACACAATAGAGTATTTTTATAAGTTGTTCTTGATGACTACTTTACTTGCTTCGGCTAGACAACGGAGAACGAATTAATGAATTCCATCAGATACTGTAGAGTGAAATACGAGAAACAAGCTATGAAAAGCTCATTTTCTTAGTCATCAAGTGTCTAGTGAACAACATATAAATAAATATGTTTTTTGAAATGTGACTTCATATGCTATGCATACGGTGTTCGGTTGAAAGTTATTTGCCTGTTCCACAACCGCGATTGCAACCTCTTGCTTTAATGTAAAATGAATGAGTTTTACATCATTATAGAACCTTCGTATATAAACAGTGGAAAGTCCAGGATGGAATAACAGCTGCAGTATGGAAAGGATAGACTAATACTCACCTTGTAGAGGAGGCATTGAGTCTCAGACAGGCACAACCATAAAAAAATTCCTTCCTCAGAAGTAGAAAAAACAAACACACACACACACACACACACACACACACACACACACACACCATATTATTACACATTTACCAACTCACAACTGAACTCACTTTTCAATTTAACATAGATCGTAGACTACACTACTGGTCAGCATGACGCCACATTCGAGACCTGATATTCACATTCATTGGCTTTCTCAATTCACATCCAGACTGTTATCTTCCACCCTAAGCTGGAGTGTGCAGTATGCAACCGATCAATCTGTCACTACAATTTGTGGCGGTGCACCCATGCGATCTGCCACCACAGCATACGTATTTGGCTCCAGCAGGAGCTGGGCGAAGCGGTTGTGCCGTCATTGCCTGCGGCCGTGCTCAGGCTGGCAAATACAAACATGTTGGGCCCCTGGCAGAGGGGCCTCATTCAATTGCATCTTCTCAGTTGTACACAGATGTTCTTCAGTCGGACCAGTTCTGTGATGGTGCGCATTCAGTTCTCAGTTATAGGACTCTGTACTTGTACACTTAATACTTGTGTTAATATTTCAATAACCTTGTGATTATTTGGCACGCAATTACCAGCCAACACAATTTTGTGTAAGTAGTGGTTGTCAGTAAAGAATGCAGATACAGCAGTTTTGATGAAGAGAGAGTTCATTCGGTGTGTGTCTTCTGCGGGCGAGATGGATCAGACATGAGTTCGATAGCTGCTGCAGCAGCAGCGACAGCTTGAGCATCAACAGCAGGAGTTAGACTTGTTTCATCAGTTATGTATAAATTCGCTGGGAACAATGCTCGCTCCCCCCCCCCCCCCCCCCCCCCCCCTCCCCAATCCCAGGTCTCTGCTGCACATATGCGAATCTGCCCCCTCTCAGTTCGTCCACTATTTCAAGAAGCAAAGAAAGATTGGCGCGCGCGCACACACACACACACACACACACACACACACACACACACACACACACAACAGCACAGTGTCTGCTGCAGCATTATTTGAGGCAGAGGATCCATCACTGCAAAAAGGTTTCACCTAAAACATTTTATTTGCTTTGAAAACTTGCCCCCATTGAAAGGCCCATCAGCATTGTCATTTCTGAAATATGACTTCCTTAGTGTTTATTATCTTAAACAAATACACATGGTGGTTTTTCCATATGGAGGTCCACCACCATCACCAGCAGCAGCAGCAGCAGCAGCAGCAGAAGAAGAAGAAACCAGTCCAGTTCTGACAAGCGTGTGTAGCCAACCTCTGTGGACTAAGTAGGAAATGTAAATTTGTGTGCGCTCACTGCCAACCCTAATGTGCCAATTCTCTGATTTGCAACATTGTTGTTCATTCTGCTCCAGACAGAGGGGTCCATCAGGAGGCGTTGCATTTAGATCATCCAGAGTGTCACCAGCTGTGTATGAACAGTTTGAGGATGTGGCACAATATCAGCGGCATTCCCTGATGCCAACAGTTTGATCTCCGATTTATTTAGGTCACAATCAGCGGTTGCTGTTTTCCACTGCAGTTTCCCGCCGTGCCCTGATTGTTTGTGTGTACACTCATGGCACTGCTGCCCACATAGATGTACTGTGTGTGGCCACTTCCTGCAAACAAGGCCCTGTTTGCCTTGGTGTGTCATTGCTACTTGTGCAGCAGGGCTTTGGATGTGGGTCTGAAGTTCACAGAAGGGCACAGTGTTACACCACTCCATGGCTGACAGCTCAACATCCCTAGCAAGATTTATATTATGATGTTGATTCAGCAACAACCGCTCCATTTCCAGGTTGACACAGGGTCCTCTGTGCCCCTCGTGACATGGAAACATATCATTGTCTGGGTTGACCTCCTCTCTCCTCCGCAAATCATGGTTTGGTTGGTTATGGAAACAAGCCCGTTCCTGCTGAAGGAGGGTTCATGATCGGCATGGAGTATCAACTTGTCTCGAGGACAATCACATCTTTTGGCAGTAGACAGTGCCACATTAGAGAAAATTTTGGATTTCAAATTCAAGGTGTGGTCCATCTCGGTTTCCAACTTCATTCCATTCCAGGAAATGGATGACCTCTGCCATGAGGTTGGTATCTTGCTTTGCTCGAGTTTGGGGAAGTTAAAGGATTTTAAGGCACACATAACCCGCAAACCAATGGCCGTAACTAAAAGTTGTCATGAACAGCCTCTCCTGTTCATCCTAAGATCAGCAGTCAAGGAGGAACATGACAGGTTCCAGAGCCTGGGTATCGTTTAACCAGTTCCTTCTAGCCAGTCAGCTATGCCATTGATTGTCATTCACAAATCTTTAGGGTCACTTCGTTTGTGTAGAGATTTCAAATCCACCATTAATGGTCAGTCGGTAGTGGTTGCAGACTAGCGAATGTTTTTGAAAAATTGATTTCACAATGGTGTATCTATAGCTCCGTCTGGGTTCCCATCCCAACAGACTATGGTTATCAACACTTGTTCAGGTTGTACCGTTACACATGCTAGCCATTTGGCTTTGAGAGTGCCCATGCTATTTTTTGGCAATTCTTAGAACAGTTCATATACTAAACTGCAAGAGGCAGGTCTTAAGTGAAACCTGTGGAAGTCCAAGTTGTTTTTTCCCCAGACAGAAGTAGAATATCAAGCTTCCTAAACCACAAAGCCTGAAAGAACTCAAGCTTTTCTAGGAAAATGTCATTATTCAAAATTCATCCCCAGTATGTCAGACTCATTCATCCCATAAACAGTTTGCAGAAGAAAGGTATTTATTTTGTGTTTTCAGTGAACTGTGACAAGGCATTCGTCCACATCAAGTCCTTGCTAATTAATGTCTTCTCCGTGTCTTGCTACCTTTGCACCCAGTAAACAGCTGGTTTTTGTCACAGACATATCCCATTATGGACTTTGGGCAGTTTTGTCTCACAGGGAAGCTGATGGATTTGAGCAACCTCTGGCTTATGCTTCAAAGATGTTGACCACAGCTCATTGTAGTTATTCACAAATACAAAAGGAAGTGTTGGTGATTGACTACACGGTCTACAAGTTCCACTTTTCCTTAATGGAAACAAATTCCATCTCATCACTAACCACCGCTTGTGGCACCTTACGGCCACACTCCTTTGTGGTAAGGATTCATATGAAGTCCGCATTATCACCACACTGTTTGTGTGGTCCTGGATTCTTGTTCTTCTCCACCATAACCACTGAAGCATAAACTGCATGAAAATATTAGTAAGGTAAGGCATTTTGTCTACTGGCTCGGCATTGCTTGAAAAGCTTATCTGCAGATGCAAAGTGTGACATCTACATCAATTTTGCAGGTCCTTCCTGTAATTCCATGTTGTTAGTAGTGGTCGATGTGCTGTCAAACTATCCATATGACATGCCCTCCACTTCAGGAGATGCTACTGTGCGGATTCTTACGCAGATTTTTGTGATCGAAAGATTGCCACAGGCCCACAATTTGCATTGGCGTTCTTCCAAAATTTCTGCATCCAGAATGGTATTATTCACCTCCCATCTGCGCCATTTCACCTCCAATTGAATTGTGAGGCACAGTATATGGTTGCATACATTTAAGACACCATTGGCAAACTACTTGATGGACTTGTCTGGTGATAAAGCATTGCCTCTGTTCCTAAGCATCTACAGGACCACCCCTCTGTACGACTATAGCTCAGCAGACGTTCCACATAGCCAACAAATCCAGATACTGTTCCATCCTATGCCACAGCCTGTGGTGTGGCTGTGCCCTTAACAATATGCCGTGGGCAATTACATCTGGGTGTGTGTACTCGTCAGTGACCGGGATGGGCACAGGCTACGATTTGGGAGATGCCGAGTCACTGAATGTTCACTGTGGACACCAGCAGGGCGTCACTATCCTGGCATCAGTCAACTACACCATTGGTGAGGCAACAATCCACCAGAGCCGCAGTGGATGCCGTCGGAGGGTCCTCCTGCAGGTGCCGCCTCCTACCGAGGGCCGGCCACTATGGAGACTCCTTCCTCGCATGTGCCAGTAGTTGACGGTGATGTCGAGATGGAACTGCTGCCCCGCACCCTCTGCCATTGTCTGATGGTGGTTGCCCGAATGCCACCCACTCTTCAGAGCACCAGGTAGACATTCTCTTATTGTTGCTACCTCCTCCTCTTCCTGCTACATGTGTCCACAGACTCCCTCACATGTGGGGTCATCACATCACTCAGCCGTCGCACCATCATCTGGGACACTCCTGCCCACGCACCCCGCCAGGCTTGGGGCAGCTGATAGCCAATGTCTGTGATGGCAATGCCTCTTCAGATGTGTAGGGGCCAATGGAAGTCAATGATGTCGCAGTACAGCTGCCGGTGTGCCACTGCCATTACTGCTGTCGTCTTCGTTGGGTCACCTGGGCAGATCTGGCCGTCCAACCTTCTTCCCTTTTTCAGGCACTGATGCCTGCGGCACTGGCTCCACAGAAGAGGCAGTGGACCCACGCAATCTGCCGCGACAGTGTTTGTACCCAGTGCCAGCGGCAGCTGGGCAAAGCAGGTGCATCACTGCTGCCTGCAACCAGTGCTCCATTGCCTGTGGGTCCTCATCCACTTGTGTCTTCTCTGCAGTAAGCTAATGTTCTCCAGTCAGACCAGATCTGTGCCTGTGTGCGTTGAGTTGTCAGTGATAATAGTCTGTACTTGTATAGTTAATAGTTGTGTTAATGTTTCTCTGACCTTCTCATTTTAGGCAGGCAGTTTTCAGCTGACGTGATTTTGTATAAATAGTGGTTATCAGTAAAGAGTGTAGGTACAACACAACATATATTCTAGAAACTAATGTAGACACAAAAGAATTACTGTCTGCATTCTGCCAGTTTTCTGTTTTCTGTATCACATCATTATTATGTTATGGGATGAAGATGATAATTTGTAATTGTAGGTTCAGTTGACGTGAAGGAATTACCAAGCAGATACAATTTCAGTCTGTACTTTTAAGTTAATTTTACCATCTGTTAAATAATTTACGTCACTGGGTAAGTGGTCAAAAATCTTTGTGGCCGAGTGTCTCACTTATTTCTGTGCTACACTAAGACTACATGAGGGATAGTGCAAGCCACCCTCCTGGATGCATATTTTTCCATCAACTGTGCAGAATCGTTTTCTACACTGATAATGATAATGGACTTATTTGCTTAGTTGCACCTGATATCCAGCACGGTAGCCAGTCCGTTGTGGTGGGGCCGCCATGTACCCTGTTCGTTGTAGCTCCCTGACCGCACGAGGATCGCTCTGCTGATGCTTGCACCGTTAACTCCCCACGTATGCCAAGGGGTAGATGCCCATCCCCCTGGGGCATCGGGACCACTGGCAATGGCCATCCTGCCAGGTGGCCTTTGCTGCCGCTGGGTTTCGACCATGGAGAGGGCCCCTGGTCGGAGTGGGTGGCATCAGGTTGGATGACACGCGATGAAGTGGAGTACATAATCTCTTGCTGGTGGTTAAACACCAGTAGTCTCTAAGCGTTCACGGGCTCAATTCGGTGCACAGAAGTATGACCTCAAATCGCTCCCCTCTCTGACCACACCCCCTGCGGGTTCGGGGGTTAGAATAGGCCCGCGGTATTCCTGCCTGTCGTAAGAGGCGACTAAAAGGAGTCGCAAACTTTTCGGCCTTATATGATGGTCCCCTGTTGTGTTTGACCTCCATCTCTCAAAATTTTATGAAGAGCGAGCCGATTGGGGAAGGGCGCCTTACTTGGTGCATTGTGTCCATCTTGCGATCAGACCTTTCGCCAGCTTATACACCGTTGAACTGCAGTCCTGTCTGCTCTCCATCTCTTGGGCATGACTCTTTTTCTGCGTGCAGATAACATCTTACACTGTGCAGTGCCTCTTTCTGCACCGACGGCGACCATGGACCACATGTTACCTAACATCCAGCACAGTAGCCAGTCCGTTGTGGTGGGGCCGCCATGTACCCTGTTGGTTGTAGTCCCCTGACAACACAGGGATCGCTCTACTGATGCCTGCGCCGTTAACGCCCCACGTATGCCAAGGAGTAGATGCCTATCCTCCTGGGGTATCGGGACTCCCGGCAACGACCATCCTGCCAGGTGGCTCTTGCCGTGGCTGGGTGGCACCCGTGGGGAGGGCTCTTGGTCGGAGTAGGTGACATCAGGGCGGATGACCCGCAATGAAGCATGGTACATCGTCTCTCGCTGGTGGCCAGCCGCCAGCAGTCTTTAAGCGTTCTCGGGCTCAGTTTAACGCTCAGAAGTACGATCCGAAAACGTTCCCCTCCCTGGCCACACCGTGGGAGGAACGTAAGTCTCACGATGGCAGTAGCAGTTATTCGCCCCGCTTCTTACTTTGTACAAGGGTTGATGGGGAGTCTTTCCTCTCCACAAAGCCTCAGTTCTTCGTCGAGTATTTAGAGGACAAGTTTGGGGATGTGGAGGGCTTGTCAAAAATGCGCTCTGGGTCAGTCCTGATACAAACGGCATCCTCTGCCCAGTCACGACGGTTACTCGCTTGTGACAAGTTGGGGGATGTTGCCGTTACGATCCTACCCCATAAGAGTTTAAATATGGTCCAGGGAGTTATTTACCATAGGGATCTTCTTTTGCAGTCTGATGAAGAGCTGCGCGCCAATTTATAGCGCTGTGGTGTACATTTCGTCCGGCGCGTTCATTGGGGTCCGAAGGAAAATCAGATTGCTACCGGTGCCTTCATCTTGGCCTTCGAAGGGGATACATTACCCGATAAACTCAAGGTGATGGTCTACCGATGTGACGTTAAGCCCTATATCCCTCCCCCGATGCGGTGCTTTAAGTGCTGGAAGTTCGGCCATATGTCTTCTCGCTGCACTTCCAGCCTCACATGTCGAGATTGTGGACGCCCATCACATCCCAATACTCCATGTGCCCCGCCTCCCATCTGTGTCAACTGCGGGGAACACCACTCACCTTGCTCGCCAGACTGCCGAATTTTCCAGAAAGAGCGTAAAATCATGGAATACAAGACCCTGGACAGACTAACCTATACTGAGGCCAAGAGGAAATACGACCGACTCCATCCTGTGAGAATGACATCTTCCTACGCTGCTGCTACAACACCTGTGCTAGCCCCGTCTGTTTCTCCAATTGTGGCCGGATCGACGAGTAGTAGTACAACTCCTCCTGCCCCCTCGCCAGTGGGGGGCTCTACCCACCGGGTTGCTCCCCACTTCTAAGCCGGAGAAGTGTCCAACTTCTTCGGCTTCTCACGCTCGCAAGGGGTCCCTTGGGTCCCTCCCTTCCCAGGTTTCTGCCAGCGAGAAGCCTGACGACCGACAATGGCGTAAGTGCCCGCAATCAGCTGGTCGTAGGGCTTCACGATCCTCCTCCGTGCCGGAGACTGAATCGGTGAAGCCCTCCCAGCCGGTGCGACCCAAGGAACGGCGTGAGAAACCCAAGAAGAGCTCTCAGCCCAAGGAACTCGAGGTGGCAGGCATCCCACCGCAACCTTCCAGCTCTGCGTCTGAGGATGCGGTGGAGATCCTGGCGTCCGCTGAGGACCTCGATCTTGCCGGTCCATCAGACGCTATGGAAAGCACTATCACAGGTGCTAAATCGGAGGCAGCAGGTGACCCAGTGGCGTAATCTCCCTTCCCAGTCCCGTCAAGCCTTTCTCAGCCATGGACAACACCATCCTCCAGTGGAACTGCAGCGGTTTCTTCCACCATCTAGCTGAGCTCCGCCAACTTATCAGCCTTCACCCTTTCCTCTGCATTGCTCTGCAGGAAACTTGGTTTCCGGAAATGCGAACACCTGCCCTCCATGGCTATCGGGGTTATTATAAGAACTGGGCAGCTTATGAAAGGGTGTCTGGTGGCGTCTGCATCTATGTCCTGAACTCTCTTCACAGCGAGTCTGTACCTCTCCACACACCTTTAGAGGCTGTCGCTGTTCGGGTGTGGGCGCCACAGGCTGTTACCGTCTGCAGTCTTTACCTTCCACCGGATGGTGATGTTGTGCAGCATGTCCTGGCTGCTCTGATTGCCCAATTGCCACCACCTTTCTTGTTACTGGGCGACTTTAACGCCCATAACCATCTGTGGGGTGGGTCAGTGGCAACAGGTCGAGGCGCCATCGTTGAGCATTTATTGACGCAGCTCGATCTCTCGATCTTAAATGATGGTGCCTTCACACACTTCAGTGTGGCGCATGGCACATACTCCGCCATTGACCTTTCCATCTGTAGCCCTAGCCTCTTGCCGTCTGTCCAACAGAGAGTGCATGACGACCTGTGTGGTAGTGACCACTTTCCGATCTTTCTGTCACTGCTACAGCGTCAATCTTCTGGGCGCTCTAGCAGATGGGCTCTGAATAAGGCTGACTAGGACTTGTTCTCCTCCACTGCCGCTATTGAACCTCTCTCTAATGATGACATTGATGCAGTGGTTCAATCGGTCACCACCGGCATCGTTACTGCCGCCGAATCTGCCGTTCCCCGTTCTTCTGGCTCCCTTCGGCGGCGGACTGTGCCTTGGTGGTCGCCTGAGATCGTTAAAGCGATTAAAGCTCGCCGGCGGGCGCTCCAGCATCACAAGCGACATCCCTCCATCGACCACCTTATCGCCTTCAAATGGCTGCGTGCGAGAGCCCGCTGCATTATCCGCCAACTCAAGCAGGAGTGCTGGGAGCGGTATGTGTCCACCATTGGCCTCCATGTCACTCCATCGCAGGTCTGGGCCAAGATTCGCCGCCTCTATGGCTATCGGACCCCTGTCAGTGTCCCTGCGCTCTCACTGAATGGAGCAGTTTGTACTGACTCCGACGTCATTGCAAACCGCTTGGCAGAGCACTTTGCTATGACTTCCGTTTCTGCCAACTACCCCTTGGGCTTCTGCTCCATTAAGGAGCGGATAGAACGTCGGAGTCTTTCTTTTCGCACTCACCATCCTGAATTGTACAATGTTCCATTCAGTGAGTGGGAATTTCGAAGTGCCCTCGCCGCTTGTCCTGATACCGCTCCTGGCCAGATAGCATCCACTCTCAGATGCTGAAACACCTTTCAGTGGACTGCCAGCGACGCCTCCTCGATCTTTACAAGCGCATTTGGGTCGAGGATGAGTTTCCGTCGCAATGGCGGGAAAGTCTTGTTGTCCCCATTCTGAAACCAGGGAAGAACCCTTTGGAGGTGGACAGCTACCGTCCCATTAGCCTCACCAACGTTCTTTGCATGTTGCTTGGACGGATGGTGAGCCGGCGCTTGAATTGGGTACTGGAGTCTCGAGGCCTTCTGGCTCCGTCTCAGGGTGGGTTCCGTAAAGGCCGCTCCGCCGCCGACAATCTGGTGAGCCTGGAGTCGGCCATCCGTACTGCCTTCGCCCGCCGTCAGCATCTGGTTGCTGTCTTTTTCGACATGCGGAAGGCGTATGATACGACATGGCGTCATCACATTCTTTCTACGCTTCATGGATGGGGTCTTCGGGGCCCTCTGCCGATCTATATCCCCAATTTTCTGTCGTATCGTACCTTCCGCGTGCACGTCGCGGCCTCATATAGTTCCTCCCAAGTCCAGGAGAACAGTGTGCCACAGGGTTCTGTTCTCAGTGTGTGTCTGTTTTTAATAGCCATTAACGGGCTCGCTGCGGCAGTGGGAAATTCTGTCTCCGCTTCCCTGTATGCTGACGACTTCTGCCTTTACCACCGCTCTATTGGCATTGCAGCTGCTGAACGTCAGCTACAGGGCGCAATCCGCAAGGCGCAGTCTTGGGCTGTAGCGCATGGTTTTCAGTTTTCGGCAGCCAAGACCTGCGTTATGCATTTCTGCCGGCGACACACTCTTCACCCGGAGCCGCAGCTTTATCTCGATGGCGAGCTTCTTACAGTGGTGGAGTCACATAGGTTTTTGGGGGTGGTTTTTGATGCCCGGTTGACTTGGCTGCCTCATATTCAGCAGCTTAAACAGGCGTGTTGGCGGCGTCTAAATGCTCTGCAATGCCTGAGCCACACCAGGTGGGGCGCCGACCGATCTACTCTCATACAGCTTTACCTGGCGTTAATCCAGTCCCGTCTGGACTACGGGAGTCTGGCTTATGGCTCAGCATCCCCATCTGCGTTGCGGGTGCTGGACCCAATCCTCCACAGTGAGATACGCCTTGCCACTGGTGCCTTCTGAACCAGCCCTGTGGACAGCATACTTGTGGAGGCAGGTGTCCCTCCACTGCGGTTACGACGCCAACAATTACTGCCTGCTTATGCTGCCCATGGTTTTAGCTTGCCCGGGCATCCAAATTATCGTGTTCTCTTCTCGCAGTCAGTCGTTCATCTGCCAGAACGTCGGCCCCGGTTGGGTTGTCCGATCGCCGTAAGTGTCAAACAGCTTCTTTCCTGGCTTGGGTGTTTCCCTGTTCCACCTCCTTTCCGGGCCCCTCTGCGTACACCCCCATGGTGTGTGCCTCGCCCTTGCCTTCGGCTCGACTTGGCACATGGCCCGAAGGACTCAGTCCCTCCGGAGGCCTTCCGACGCCGCTTTATTTCCATCCTGACCACGTATCAGGGCTCTGGCGTTGTCTACACCGGCGGTTCGATGGTTGCTGGTCTAGTCGGTTATGCACTAACTCTAGGGGACCATTCTGAACAACGTTCGTTGCCGGCTGGCTGCAGTGTTTACACTGCTGAGCTGGTCCCCATCTTTCCTGCCCTAGAGTATATCCGCTACTGCTCAGGTGAGTCCTTCGTTATCTGTAGCAATTCCCTGAGTGGTTTACAAGCTCTCGACCAGTGTTTCCCTCGTTCGCGTCTGGTGATGGCTATCCAGGAGTCCCTGCATACTCTCGCCCATAGCGGCAGGTCTGTGGTCTTTGTTTGGACCCCAGGCCATGTTGGTATACCCGGCAATGAAACTGTTGACCGCCTGGCGAAAGAGGCCGCCAGTGCGCCATCTCTGGAGATTGGCCTTCTGGCGGCTGATTTGCGGGCAGTCTTACGCCGCAAAGTTCTCTCGTTTTGGGATGCTGAATGGCGCGGTCTGACCACCCCTAACAAACTCCGTGCCGTCAAGGACACGACGGCTGTGTGGTGGTCATCCATGCAAGCCAACCGCAGGGACTCAGTCGTTCTTTGTCGGCTCCGCGTTGGCCACACCCGACTCGCACACAGTTATTTACTGTGTCGTGAGGATCCCCCTCTTTGTCGTTGTGGGGCGTCCTTGACGGTGGTCCATATTCTGTCGGAGTGCGCCCTTTTAACCGTGCTCAGGCAGACTTTTGCAACGACTGACACGCTCTCTGCTCTTTTATCAGATGACTCTGCCATGGTGGACTTGGTTTTGTGTTTTATTCGGGCAAGGTGTTTTTATCCTTTAATCTGAGTTTTTTAGTGTTGATTCTGGCTTTTAGCCTCTGATTTTAAACTGAGTTTTTAAAGTGTTCTTGGTGGTTGGCTTTTCCTCTTTTTCTCTACAGTCGGCCAACCACCGTCACACTGTGTGTTCTAATTTGTTTTGTCTGGTCTCTGTCAGAGTATTTCATGTCCTATTTCGGCTGCTGTCTTTCCTGTTGTTCGTTTTTTATTCTCTTCGGGTGGTTTTAGATTTTATGGAACAAGGGACCGATGACCATAGTAGTCTGGTCCCTTTAATCCCACAAACAAACCAACCAACCAACCTCTCTGACCACACCATGGGAGGAATGTCAGGCTAAGGATGGCAGCAGCTCTTATTCGCCCTGGTACCTCATATGTTCGAGAGCTGACGGGGAATCGTTCATGACAATGAAGCCTCAGTTTTTTGTAGAGCATTTAGAGGACAAGTTTGGGGTGGTGGACGGCTTGTCCAAAATGATATCTGGGTCAGTCTCGATCAAAACATCATCCTCTGCCCAGTCACGAGTGTTACTTGCTTGTGACAAGCTGGGGAGTGTTTCTATAACCATCACGCCCCATAAGAGCTTAAATATGGTTCAGGGTATCATATTTCACAGGGATCTTCTTTTGCAGTCCGGCAATGAGCTGCGTGCCAATTTAGAATGGAGAGGTGTACATTTCGTTCAGCATGTCGCGAGGTGAACATTTCGTCCGGCGTGTCCACCAGGGTCCGAAGGACAATAAAGTTGCCACCGGTGCCTTCATCTTGGCCTTTGAGGGTGATACATTGCCAGAGAAGGTCAAGGTGATGGTTTACCGGAGTGATGTAAAGCCCTATATCCCTCCCCCGAGGCGGTGCTTTAGATGCTGGAAGTTCAGCCATATGTCTTCCCATTGTACTTCCAGTGTCACATGCCGAGACTGTGGATGCCCATCACATCTCAATACTCCATGTGCCCTGCCAGGAAGTTTCATATCAGTGCACACTCCGCTGCAGAGTGAAAATCTCATTCTGTAAACATCCCCCAGGCTGTGGCTAAGCCATGTCTCCGCTATATCCTTTCTTTCAGGAGTGCTAGTTCTGCATGGTTCGCAGGAGAGCTTCTGTAAAGTTTGAAAGGTAGGAGACGAGATACTGGCAGAAGTAAAGCTGTGAGTACCGGGCGTTAGTCGTGCTTTGGTAGCTCAGATGGTAGAGCACTTGCCCGCGAAAGGCAAGCTTATCTAAAAGAATTCCATAGTTTACACAAGCAAAGGCCTTTGAGAGATCGAATTTTCCATGCCTTCCCAGTCTCACGATGACGTCATTCACAAGTGGAATTGTGGCGGTTTTTCCCACTGCCTGGCTGAGCTATGGCACCTGTTAAGCTTTACACCTGCTTTCTGCATTTCCCTCCAGGAAACCTGGTTCCTGGCAATGCAGACCCCTGCCCTCCGCAGCTATAAGGGATTCTATAGGAACATGACTGTAATAGTGTGTCAGGTGGAGTTTGTGTTTATGTCCTAAACTCAATCTGTAGTGAACCTGTGTTCCTTCAAAACCCTCTTGAAGCTGTGGCTGTCAGAATAAGGATAGTGCAGGAAATAACTGTCTGCCATGTGTGTCCTACAGATGGTGTAATGTCCCTGAACATATTAATTGCACTGATTGATCGACTCCCTAAACCTTTCCTAATTTTGGGAGATTTTATCGCCCATAACCCCTGATGGGATGGCACCGTGCTTACTGGCCAAGACAGAGATGGAAAAAATTTACGGTCACAACTTGACCTCTGCCTCTTAAATACTGGGGACGCCACAAATTTCAGTGTGGCTCATGGTAGTTACTCAGCCATTGATTTATCAGTCTGAAGTCCAGACTTTTCCCATCTATCCACTGGAGAGCACATGACGACCTGTGTGATAGTGATCACTTCTTCATCTTTCTCTCACTGCCCTGGCATCAAGCCCACGGATGCCTGCTCAGATGGGCTTTAAACAAGGTGGACTGTGAAACTTTCACACCTCTGCTGTCACCATAGAATCTCCCCCACACGGTAACCTCGATGTGATGGTTAGCAGGTGACTACAACAATTGTTTCCGTGGCAGAAAATGTGATCCCTCACTCTTCTTCATCTACATCTACATACATACTCCGCAATCCACCATACGGTGCATGGTGGAGGGTACCTCGTACCACAACTAGCATCTTCTCTCCCTGTTCCACTTCCAAACAGAACGAGGGAAAAATGACTGCATATATGCCTCTGTTCAAGCCCTAATCTCTCTTATCTTATCTTTGTGGTCTTTCAGCGAAATGTAAGTTGGCGGCAGTAAAATTGTACTACAGTCAGCCTCAAATGCTGGTTCTCTAAATTTTCTCAATAGCGATTCACGAAAAGAACACCTCTTTTCCTCCAGAGACTCCCACCCGAGTTCCTGAAGCATTTCCGTAACACCCGCGTGATGATAAAACCTCCCAGTAACAAATCTAGCAGCCAGCCACTGAATTGCTTCTATGTTCTCCCTCAATCTGACCTGATAGGGATCCCAAACCTCGAGCATTACTCAAGAATAGGTCGTATTAGTGATCTATGAACGGTATCCTTTACAGATGAACCACATTTTCCCAAAATTCTACCAATGAACTGAAGACGACTATCCACCTTCCCCACAACTGCCAATACATGCTTGTCCCACTTTGTATCGCTCTGCAATGTTACACCCAAATATTTAACGAACGTGACTGTGTCAGGTGCTACACTACTAATGGAGTATTCAAACATTACAGGATTCTCTTTCCTATTCATCTGCACTAATTTACATTTATCTATATTTAGAGTTAGCTGCCATTCTTTACACCAATCACAAATCCTGTCCAAGTCATCTTATATCCTCTTACAGTCACTCAACGATGACACCTTCCCGTACACCACAGCATCATTAGCAAACAGCTGCACATTGCTATCCACCCTATCAAAAAGATCATTTATGTAGACAGAAAACAACAGCGGACCTACCACACTTCCCTGGGGCACTCCAGATGATACCCTCACCTACGATGAACACTCGCCATTGAGGACAACGTACTGGGTTCTATTACTGAAGAAGTCTGTTTAAGATGCACCCGGCGAAAGATAGTCCCTTTGTGGTCATCGGAAGTCCTTTTGTGGTCGCCAGAAGTCACTGTAGCAATTAAGGAGCATTGGCGAGCTCTACAACGGCACCCTTCCCTGGAGCACATCATAGCCTTTAAATGGCTCCATGCTCACGTTCGCCAACTCATCAAACGACGGAAGCAGGACTGTTGGGAGAGAGATGTCTTGACCATTGAGTGCCATACATCACCTTCCTAAGTCCGGGCAAAAATCAAATGTGTTTTTGGGTACCAGACCCCAACAGGTGTTCCTGGTGTTAACATAAATGGCGTGTTATCTACCGACGCAACCACAATTGCCGAGCACTATGTTTGAGCCTCTGCTTCGGAGAATACCCTCCAGCCTTTCGCACTCTCAAACGGCGGCTGGAAGGGAAAGTCCTCTTGTTTACTGCATGCCACAGTGAATCCCATAATGCCCCATTTACAGTGTTGGAGCTTCTCAGTGCCTTTGCACATTGCCCCCGACACAGCTCTTGGACCAGATCTGATCCACAGTCAGATGATTCAACATCTCTCATCTGACTACAAGCGATGTCTCCTCGTCATCTTCAACTGGATCTGGTGCGATGGCATCTTTCCATCGCAGTGGTGGGAGAGCACCATCATTCCGGTGCTCAAACCCAGTAAAAACTCGCTTGATGTGGATAGCTATCGGCCCGTCAGTCTCACCAATGTTCTGTTAGCTGCTGGAACGTATAGTGTGTCTGGGGTTGGGTTGGGTTGGGTGCTGGAGTCATGCCCTACTGGCTCCATGTGAGGGCGGCTTCCGCCAGGGTCTCTTTACCACTGATAATCTTTGTTTTTTTTTTTTTTTACGAAAAGTGTATGACACTACCTGGCCACATTATATGAATGGGGTCGCCGAGGCCCAATCCTGATTTTTATCCAGAATTTCCTGTCGCTTCGTACTTTCCGTGTCCAGGGTGGTGCCTCCCATAGTTCCCCTCATATCCAGGAGAATGGAGTCCCGCAGGGCTTTGTATTGTGTCTCTATTTTTAGTGGCCCTTAATGTTCTAGCAGCAGCTGTAGGGCCGTCTGTCTCATCTTCTCTGTATGCAGATGACTTCTGCATTTCATACTGCTCCACCAGTACTGGTGTTGCTGAGCGGTGCCTACAGGGAGCCATCCACAAGGCGTAGTCATGGGCTCTAGCCCACGGTTTCGTGTTTTCAGCCATAAAGTCACATGTTATGCACTTCTGTTGGTGTCGTACTGTTCATCCAGAATCAGAACTTCACCTTAATGACAATCCACTCACTGTAGTAGAGACATATCGATTCTTAAGACTGGTTTTCGATGCCCAATTGATTTGGCTTTCTCACCTTTGGCTGCTTAAATGGAAGTGCTGGCAGCACCTCATGACCCTCTGCTTCCTGAGCAACACCAACTGGGGTGCAGGTCGCTCTATGCTGCTGCAGCTCTACAGAGCCCTTGTTTAATCCTGCATTCCCTATGGGAGTTTGATTTATGGTTTGGTGTCACCTTCAGCGTTGCATTTACTCAACCCAGTGGACCACTGTGGCATTGGCCTAGTGACAGGAGCTTTTAGGATGAGTCCGGTGATCACTGTCCTTGTAGAAGCCGGAGTGCCTCTATTGCAGGTCAGGCGTGCACAACTGCTGGCCAGTTACGTAGCACACGTTCATAGTTCTCCTTTTCCCATCCACGTCGGTTCATCTCCCACATCGGCAGCCCAGGTCAGGGCTTCCAATTGCAGTTCGTGTCTGATCCCTTCTTTCTGAACTGAAGTCCTTGTCTTTACCACCTACACTTCAGGTCCATTCCCGTACATTTCCATGGTGTACACTTATGCCGCAGCTTCGCCTGGACCTTTCAGTTAACCCCGTGGCTCTCCACTGCCATTTCCTCTCGATTCTTGACAAGTACTGAGACAATGAAGTGGTTTACACTGATGGCTCGATGGCTGATGTTCATGCCAGCTTCACGTATGTCCATGGAGGACATACTGAACAGCATTCCTTGCCCGATGGCTGCAGTGTTTTCACTGCCGAGCTGGTGGCTATATCTCGTTCTTTAGAGCACATCCATTCATGCCGTGGGGAGGCATTTCTTCTGTGTACTGACTCCTTGAGCGGCCTACAAGCTCTCAACCAGTGCTACCCTCATCATCCTTTGATAGCGACCATCCAGGAGTCCATCTATTCCCTGGAACGGTCCGGTCGTTCAGTAGTGTTGGTCTGGATCCCAGGTCATGTCGGAATCTCAGGCAACAAACTCGCCGACAGGTTGGCTAAACAGGCTATGCGGAAACTGCTTATGGAGATCGGCTTCTCTGCAACTGACCTGCGTTCAGTACAAAGACGCAAGGTTTTGTGGCTTTGGGAGATGAAATGACATACCCCAAGCATGCACAACAAATTGCTTGCCATTAAGGAGACTATGAATGTGTGGCAGTCCTCCATGCGGGCCTCTCACAGGGACTCTGTGGTTCTCTGCCGGCTCCGCATTGCCCACACTTGGGTGACACACGGCTGCCTCCTGCACTGTAATATCCCACCTCAGTGTTGGTGCGGCACTTGGCTGACAGTGGCCCATATCTTGGTGAGCTGTCCTTCTTTAGCTGCCCTGCGCCGAACTCTTCAGTTATCGGACTCGTTGCCATTAATTTTAGCTGACAATGCCTCATCGGCTAATTTAGTTTTACATTTTATACGCAGTAGTGGGTTTTATCATTCTGTATAAATTTTAGTGCATGTCCTTTGTCCCTTTGTGTTCTCCACTTTAATGCTTTTAGGGTGGATGTTTTAATGTGTCACAGAGTGGCTGGCTTTTCCTTTTTATTCTCGTGGTCAGCCAGCCACGGTCATCTGCTCTCTTGTTTTTACCGCTTCTGCCTGTTTCTTGCTTCTCTCTGTGGTTTTCTTTTCCTGTTTTTGTCCATAGTAGTGTTGGTTGTCCTTCTGTCATTCTTCTGGTTCTTCCTTTCTCTTGGTATTGTGCTGTACGTCTCCTTTCTTTTCTTCTTTCCGTTGCGTAATTATTTGACTGAGAACAAGGGACCAATGACATCGCAGTTTGGTCCCTTCCACCCCCCTCTTTCAAACCAACCAACCAGGTGAATACCTTCATTACAAGAAAATCTGCTGATAGCGCATGAGTTATGACACTTAATAGTCTCCATAAATAGCTTGGTTCACGATGGACTGAATACATGTTGCTTCATTGGGGAGACAAAAATTTGAAAATTAAACTGAGAAATTGAATGAAGTATTTTCAGTTTAATTGAATAAGTCATCATTTAAATTTGTGTGTAATTTTTTTAAATATGTTTAGTTTAATTTAATTAAATGCCAGTTTTTCTGTACAGCATTTTGATTTTAAGTAATATGAAAGAAGATTAAAGAAAATTAGTCCACCTCTTTTGCCTCAAGTTGAGAAGTCGTGGAGCTCTCAGATTCTTCCTTCTGGTATAATGAAACAGTATCTTAAAGTCTCACAAATCGAATTCTTGTGCTTAACTGACATTCTTATATCTTGCTGAACATGTTAACATCATCTTCCACTTTTCTCATGGTGGAATTCGTAATTTGACTTTTCGATACTGGTCATCACCATGTTTCTCTGTGTAAAATTGCTATCAAAATTAGCAGAAGAGAAAAACTGTGCCATATATATAAGTATCAGGGATTAAGGTCATAACTAGGGCTATCTACAAACTCAACCACTGGCTGAGTCAGCCGTACATTGAGGCATCACGATCCCACAATGCTTGCACTGATACTTTTCTCCGATATCTTTTAAGCTGTCCGTGATTCAGTAATTAAGGAGTGTATATGGTAAACACTCAAAGACAACATCCATACCTCAGCACTAGTTGATAGAATACAAGTAGAAATACATTCAGTATCAAACAATGTACACAAGCAAGCACACTTCATGCACACATGATCGCCATCACTAGCAGCTCGGACTGGAATGGCGCTTCAGTACGACCTGCCAGAGATGGTGGTCATGTGTGCTCGTGTGAATGAATGTGTTTTCTATTCTGAAGAAGGCTGTGGCCAAAAGCTAAATGTGTAAAAGTCTTTCCGTTGTGCCTGTCTGCAACTCGGTGTCACCTTTACGTTTAGTAGCAATCTATCTTTTTTTCTCTTGTTGTTTACATTGTAAGTCAGTTGTCTTAGCAATACTGCAACCTGTTGGCACTCCACAGTTGTTAAGTTGTTAATTGTTTGTGACATTAATTATGTATGTTTATGGTGCCTTCAATGTTGTTTCAGTGCCCAGGCAAGAGAGTGCATCCGTAAGAAATCCATGCTTGTGCTGAAAGGGTGTCCAAGTGGGACTAGTGAACTCTTCTCTATTCACAAGGTAATTAAAAGTATTTAAACAGTTTACCATTACACATTTGTTGTAGATATTGGTATGGAATGATTGGTGGAATATCTAATTGCCAATAAAAACTTTTATGGAATTTACATTTACATTAAAATTTGACACAAGGAATAAAGTGTGAAGTAATTATTATTTCTACTTTTGCAGGTATATTGTTTCTATGGGGAACATTTCCTTTATTATCATAGAAGATATTAATGTGACAGAACAAACTCTACAGTCTATTTATTACTTCAGGTCGTTATAAAAAAGGAGCAGATAATGGGAGGCTGGAAACTTGAAGCTGCAAAAATGGCAATATATCTTTCATTTCCTGTTGCTATGTTTCATTTTTTTAATCAGCCAGAATACTTTGAAGAGTGGGTTATTAAGACAAGAAGAGAATTGTATCCCCCTGAGAGTGCACAGCATAGAAAACAAATCCAAGAGTTTGCAGAACAGCTGCAACGCAAGAGAGACGTAGAAATGCTGAAAGCTCTGGAGCAAGCTGAGAAAAAGTGAATGCTGTTGTGCCTAATGCATTTTATTTGTAAATATGTAGTTGTTATGTCTGTGTAAATAAACCACTTTCTCTGAGTAAAAAGATATGCTTTGATTTGGGAACTAGTAATTGGACACCATTTTTAATCAGTCTGACACTAAAACAGAGGAGACTAGAAGTTTACTCTTGGAAAATATGACCACATTAAATTTTGGGAACTTTTTATGTCTGCAAAGTCATCCTCTGTAAGCTGGTGTGATTTCAATTAATTATCAGTATGCATAAGTATAATGGTCATTTAGAAAAAAAAATACTTTGTCATTTGGAAACATTTGTCAACAGATTACAGAAATAAGAGATGTTATATTTGACACATATGCTATTCACTCATCACCATAATCATTTAAATATCATTTCATTGGTCTCACTTAAACATCAGTTTATTTAGCCCTCCGTGTATCTCGTGACTGTTTGTAGAGGCAACAAGTAGTCCATGGCAGTCTCCTGAATATCATCATCTACAAAACCTGTACAGTGATCACATGGTTCATTAATCATTCAGGATTAATTCTGCTCAATTAGATGACCCATCCTAACTTACAGGGCATAATAGACATTAGCCCCAATCTGTAACAGATGTGTTTTGCTCATTCTTAAATATTCTGCTTCACTATCGAGCACTGGCTGCATTTGTAGAAGTTTGACAGTGGATGGCAACAAGCCTGCAGTGATTGTTACAGGCTCAAACATTATTTGTCTATGAAAACCATTTGCGCATCACAAGTCTGAAAGTATTATGCTCAGTGCAGTCACTGAGTCAGTAGTAGGTTTATGTGCAAACTTTAATTTTCGAACGTTCCTCGGGTTTATCATATTTTCTGCTTCCTCAGCTCTGACTGTGATATCAGTTGCATACCTCACTGGTCTGTACTACTTTGAAGTGGCAGTAAAAGTGGCCACGTGATCCAGTAGCTGTTTCCCCTCTTTTTATAATTGCATCCATGTAGACTGAAAATAGTTTCTTCTCCATCACAGAAATATAAATTGCTGTGTGTTTGTTGCTTAATATGAAGTATACAATTGTGTATCTTATTTCTTTTGTTGGGAACTGTATAATGACAAATAAAAACTAATACATTTTGCTAGATTAGCCCAATGAAGGCACAACCTACCAGTTAAGCAGTAATTAAAATGGCATTGTAACTTGCTGCCAATTTTCTCATACTCAAATCAACACCAGAGATGGGTTTCATGTTAAGTCTGAGAGAAAATACAAATGGCAACTAAAGAACAAACTGTTCAGTATTTTATGAATGTGTGGTGTCTGTTCCTTTAGACATGTCCGAAAAAACAGACGCCCAGAAAATCCACAGCTGTGAAACATTATACAAAAATTGAAGGGGATCACTGTGTCAGCTGCAGCGGGACAGTATGCAGAATCAGTGGCGACAAGTGAAAATGTGTACTGAACCCGGATCCAAATGCAGGATATACTGTTTGCGAGACAGGTGCGTTAACCAATACACCATCCGGAACATGGCATTGTTGCAACTGCACTGACTATCTCAGCGCACCTCACGGCCAATCCACATTCCCACTGAGCACCACCTATTCACAATTCCTGTCCACTGACACCTGTTCACTACTCTGAGATTCCCACAAAAGATCTTTCACACAGGAGAATCATACAAATATATCGTCATTTCACCTTCGGACAAACACTCGTATGGATGACATAGCAATAAGCATATCTGGCATAGAGAAACAACTGAAAGGCTTGAAAGCAAATAAAAATCGCCAGGTCCAGATGGAATCCCAATTTGATTTTAAAAGAGTACATTATGACACTAGCTCCTTACCTAGCTTGCATTTGTCGTGAATCTCTTGCCCTGCACAAGGTCCCAAGCAACTAGGAACAAATGCAGGTGGCTCCAGTAACTACATAAGAAGGGTAAAAAAACGGAATTGCAAAATTACAGACCAATATTTCTAACTTTGGTTTGCTGCAAAATCCGTTAATGTATTCTCAGTTTGAATATAATAAACTTTCTTCAGACTGAGAAGCTTATGTCCACAAATCAGCATGGTTTTAAAAGCATTGCTTGTGCAAAACACAGATTGCCCCTTTCGCACATAATATATTGAGAACTATGGATGAAGGACAACAGGCAGATTCCTATTTCTATATTTCCAGAAAGCATTTGACAAGGTGCCCCATTGCAGGCTGTTAACGAAGGTACGAGCGTATGGAATAAGTTCACAGATATGCGAAAGGTGCGAAGACTTCTTAAGTAATAGAACCCAGTATGTTGTATTTGGCGAGTGTTCATCAGAGACAAAGGTTTTGTTAGGAGTACCCCAGGGATGTGTCATAGGATTGCTGCTGTTCTCTATACACACAAATGATTTGGTGGACAGGGTGGGCAGCAATCTGCAGTTGTTTGCTGATGATGGTGTGGTGTATGGTAAGGTGTCGAAGTTGAGTGACTGTTGGAACATATAAGATGACTTAGACAAAATTTCCAGTTGGTGTTATGAATGGTTAAATGTGGAAAAATGTAATCTAATGCGAGTGAGTAGGATGATCAAACCTGTAATGATCGGATAGAGTATTACTGGTGTCCTGCTTGACAGTCAAGTCGTTTAAACATCTGGGCGTAACGTTGCAAAGTGATATAAAGTGGAACGAGCATGTGAGAACTGTGGTAAAGAAGGCGAATGGTTGACTTCAGTTTATTGGAAGAATTTTGGGAAAGAATGGTACACCTGTAAAGCAGACGGCATATAGGACACTGGTGCGACCTGTTCTTGAGTACTGCTTGTGTGAGTGTTTGGGATTCATACCAGGTTGGGTTGAAGGAAGACATCGAAGTAATTCAGAGACAGGCTGTGAGATTTGTTACCGGTAGGTTTGAACAACATGTAAGTGTTATGGAGATGTTTCGGGGACACAAATGGGAATCCCTGGAGAATATGCGATGTTCTTTTCAAGAAAGACTGCTGAAAAAACTTAGAGAACCGACATTTGTAGCTGACTACTGAACAATTCTTCTGCTGCCAACATACATTGCACGTAAGGACCACGAAGATAATATACGAGAAAATAGGACTCGTGGAGGAATGTAGACAGTCATTTTTCCCTCACTCTTTTTGTAAGTGGAACAGGAAAGGAAATGACAAGCAGTGGTACAGGATACCCTCCGCCATGCACTGTATGATGGCTTGTGGATTATCGATGTAGATGTAGATCTATTAGTGCAGCACTGAAGAAGGGGGACCCATTGCCCAGCTAGGTGTATCAATCATATAAATGCATGGTGTCTGTTCTTTCAGACATATCCCAGATGGCACAGTGGTTAACGCACCTGCCTTCTGAACAGGAGGTCCCAGGTTTGAATCCTCGTCCGGTACACATTTTCACTCATTGCCGCTAATTCCACATAATGTACTAGTGCAGCTAACAGCAGTTATACCTTTCAATTTACATATAACATTGGGGTATTTGTTTGGCTATATCAGCTCATAGTGGAGTAGACTACTGCAATAAAGTAGTCAGTTTATCTCTATGGAAATTTTACCAGAGATGCCTCTAACATTTATTTTAGTACAAGCTGTGCACACCATGAAGTGTAATGCTTCTTCTTCTAAGTAGGTATATAAAGCAGGCACAATTTCAAGTACAAAATAAGTTAAAGACAGTGATTTGTGGTATGCATTAAATATAGTGTAAAATGTGTATTCAAATACTTTGGGATATACAGTGTTTTCGGTCTTTCCATTTTCTGTAAAAACAAACTAACTTGTTGACTGTTGCACTTGTGAGCATGACGGACCATGTGAATAGTACCGATTTTTCAGATTTAATCTACACACTTGAAAATTTTTTGCCCACAGTTTTACCCGAATATGCAAATGTGTTTATATATATATAAAATAGAAAGAAGCTTCCACATGGGGAAAATATATTAAAAACAAAGATTCCAAGACTTACCAAGCGGGAAAGCGCCGGCAGACAGGCACAATGAACAAAACACACAAACACACACACACAGAATTACTAGCTTTCGCAACCGATGGTTGCTTCTTCAGGAAGGAGAGGGAAAGACGAAAGGATGTGGGTTTTAAGGGAGAGGGTAAGGAGTCATTCCAATCCCAGGAGCGGAAAGACTTCCCTTAGGGGGAAAAAAAGGACAGGTGTACACTCGCGCGCGCGCGCCCACACTAAAACACACACACACACACACACACACACACACACACACACACACAGATATCCATCCACACATACACAGCCACAAGCAGACATATTTAGGCCTAAGAAACAAATTTGATTGAAATTGCTCCATGTGTACAGCTGTGTCAGCCCTCTTCAAACCCATTCCCGTAGGTGGCGGGTTGGTCTTATGCCCACAGAAATATTCACTGTCATGTTCCCAAATCATCAAAGTTTCAACGCACTCCTACAAATGGTGTAAGAACCCTAAAGGTGAAGTAACTGTCAGCAAACATGTGAATCTTCAAACTTCCATTGTTCTTCAAAGTAGTAAAAATGTTACATACGAGATGTGATCAACAAGTAACTGGAATTTTGTTTTTCTTAACCAGTCTGTATTCGTTGATCGACATCAACTGTGTCCCCTTCAAAGTAATTCCCCTCAAATAGAATACACTTGGGCTAGTGCTTTTTTCAATCACGGAAGCACTTCTGGAACTCTCTTTTTGTTATGGTGTTCAGCTCTTGCAGCAATTCTGTTTTTATTTCATCAACGGTGGCAAAACGATATCTTTTCACAGTTCTCTTCAGCCTTGGGAATAGAAAGAAGTTGCTGGGGGCCACATCTGATAAATACAGTGGGTGAGGTAACATTATAGTTTTGTTTCTTACGAAAAAGTGTGGTTTTGCCACTATTCTGGTCGATTTCTTTGGACTGCTTCACATAAATGGTGCATAATTTCAAGGTAGTATTCCTTATTGACTGGGCGACCATAAGGCAAAAACTCATGATGCACTATTGTGTTGTAATTGAAGAAAACAGTGAGAAGAACCTTCACATGTGATTGAACTTGATAAATTTTTTTTGCTCTTTGCTTCTCAGGCAGTTTCCATTGGGACGACTGGCCCTCTGTGTCAATGTCATACCTGTGTATCCGTGTTTTGTCACCTGCTATAAACTTTATTAGACGTTCTGGATCATTGTTGACTATGTTCAGCAAATCCTGAGCGATGACTACGCAACTTTGTTTTTGGTTGAAATTAAACAATTTGGGAAGAAACTTTTTGCTATGCATTTCATGCCCAAAACATCCAAAAATATTGCTTGGCTTGTGCTAAAGGATATGCTGGCATCATCAGCAACCTCTCTTGTGGTGATACGGCGATTTTTACTACGAATTGACTTATATTGTCGACCTTGTGCTGCTGACCAGGCACTTCTTTCGCAACTGACCGTATGGTTTTAATTTTATCCTGTGAATTAGCTATTCTATTTGCATACCACATACTCTTTGCCTTCCTGATAACATTTTTAAGCACCTTACAGTACTGTTTGTAATTTGCTATTGTAGCTTTATTGTGACTACTTGTAATATTTTGATATAATTCCTGCTTTGTTCTATATGTTATCCTTATCCCACCAGTCAGCCACCCAGGTTGCCTTTTACTACTAGTACCCAGTTTAGAGGAGTCTAATGGAAAGCAACTCTCAAAGAGCATGAGAAATGTGTTAAGGAAAGCATTATATTTGTCATCTATGTTACCAGCAGTATAAACATCCTGCCACTCTTGTTCCTTGTCGAGGTTTAAAAAACTCTTTGCTGTTGGATTAACTTCCTACATAGTTTGTAATTATATGTTACATTTGTTTGAGTACTAAAACCTTTTACTGTTAAACTTGTGCATCATGGTGTGAAAGGCCATTCATCCTTTTACTAACAGGATGCCCATCTAGTAATGAAGAATGAATAAAAATATTGTCTATGGCTGTACTACTGTTCCCCTGCAGTCTACTTGGAAAGAAGACAGTCTGCATCAGATCATGTGAATTTAGGAGATCTGCCAACTTCCTTTTTCTTGCAACATCACATACAAAATTAATATTGAAGTCACCACATGTAATTAATTTCTGGGATTTCCAATAAAGTGAGTCAAGAAACCTTTCTAGCTTGAGCAGAAATGCTCTGAAGTCAGTTAGGGGACCTATAAACAACAACAAGTAGAAGTTTAGTTTAACTAAATTCAACTGCCCCTGCACAACATTCAAATATCTGTTCAGTGCAATGCCATGATACATCTACGGACTCAAATGGAATACTGTTTTTTACGTACATGGCCACTTCCCCACCCTTCGAGGAACTCATTGAAAAACAGCCAGCTAATCTGTATCCTGGTAAAGGAAGCCTCTGAGTTGTCAAATTATTTAAGTGGTGCTCCAATATACCAATAATTTCAGCATCAACACTTATAAGCAGTTCACTAACTTTATCTCTAATAAGCCTTATATTTTGATGAAATATGCTAATTCGTTCTCTACTTGGAAACGTGACAGCCTCTGAAGGTGAGCCCTTAGTTAGAGGGACTTTCTTTATGCGGATATACCCATCAGATGACTTCAGTCTAAGAATCTTGCTCTGGCAGCTTAACTTCACGCTACCTGCCGGTTTTCCCAGTGTGAACCCATCACCACCTTGGCTTCATTTAGTGGCCCGTGTATACCTCGGACTTCATTCAGTTCCTAAGGACACAACTCCAGACTCGTTCTATTGCTGTAAATTTCTCGACCTTTACACAGAGCTTCACGACCGTACCTTTGTGTACACTGGTGGCTCTCGGAATGACCACGGTGTTAGGTGTACCTTCATCATTGGCAGTGGTGATTTTTGCAGTTTCAGCTTCCAGAGATCTTCACCTTGTATCAGGCCATTGAGTACACCCGGTGACAAAGGCTTTTCAATTGTGTCATTTGCTCTGACTTTCGGAGCCTTTGTGTACTGTACACTGTCTATCCATTAGTGCAGCGGGTCCAGGGAAGCATTTCAGTTTCTCACTCTTGTTCGCGTCACTGTGATGTTTATGGGAAATGACGTCGCTGTCTTTCCTTCTGACAATTGGGTTTGAAATGTAGTCACTCATAACTCCCTTGTCATATTTGTGTTCTACAGTTCTGAAAGGGGCACACACGAGCTTAGTTGTTTTTGCACCCTGAAACAAAACATAACAACGTGAGACAGTGCTAGAATGAGAGGCATTTTTCCACCAGATCTCACTTTTGGGAGTAGTAGATTATTTAAAAATGTGTGTGCTAGTGCCTCCAGGCAACTATAAAAAGAGAATTTCTCTTTCTTGTTGTTGATTCATGATGTTAGTCATAAACATTTTTTTCTTAGAATTGAAATGACACTCATTTCAGTGGTCTGTAAAAGCTGGGAATAGTCGTAGTTTGTTTCTCACAAATACTCCGTAAATATGTTCTTAATATCTGACAGGTTCTGTATCACAGGTCACTTATGAAGTGGGTGGTGATTCTTGCCAGCCTCTCCTGGCTACAGTGGCTCTCACTGCCCTGGCCCTGTCTCTTGGGCCCACATGCCTCCCTTGTGCATAAAGGCCTGCCATACACAACTAGAAGGTAATATTATCGTTTTTACAGTGGCGGGAGGCTTTAATTCATCATAGTTCATGAAATATTTATAAATTATACAGACAAACCTTCATTTTGTATCACTCTACTCTAGTGATATTAGCCTTAACATATTGACAGAAAATGTGGTGTGAGCGTTTTTAGTTTTATTTACCAACACCCATTGGGAGGATGCATTTTGGTATCATGTGTTTTACAGCTATATCTACATTATAAGTATGTAAAGACTATTAAACACATTAAGCTTGCGGCAAGAAGGTCATCTTCTGAAATAGATACCCCTGCCCCCTTTCTGTGCGTGTGACCCTACCCCCCCCCCCCCCCCCTACACACACACACACACACACACACACACACACTCTCTCTCTCTGCTGCTGCTTTGTCTCAGCACTGCAGTTCAGCCAAGCAAACTCTGCTGAAGACTATATACAGGGTGAGTCAGGAGGAAAGGTACATGCTTTGAGGGATGATACTAGTGGTGATTCTGAACAAAAATCTGCTAATAAACATATGCCCTTTTCTTAATTGTTTCTGGGTAAACTAATGAAAACAACTGGGAATAGGAAACGTGTGAGCGTTGTCCTTACTAACTGTATCAGTACGCAACTCACTTGTGCATGGTACAGTTGTTTACCTCAAGTCTCGGTACTACAGTGTTGTTATGTGAACAACAAATACGGTTTTGTGTTGTGAAAATGCCGTGGATCTTCACACATGCAGAGTACGCTGACATGGTGTTTGTCTATGGTTTGTCCAATGGCAATTCCAGAGCTGCTGTGTGACAGTACCAACAACGATTTCCGAAACACAGGGTGCCAGATAGCAGGGTGTTCCACGGATTGCGTCAGCGTGGTGCACTTCCCAGCATAAATGTTATCTCTGAACGTCCCATACAACAAACTCTTTGTGAAGTTAAGAACATTCTTCAAGTAGTGGAACACGCAACCTACTACTAGCTCTAGAAAGTCTGTATTCCTTTCATTGGCAGAGTGTACAACATCTGCATGAAGGAGATGCTGCCGCCGGGCAAGAATTCTGTCAATGGATCATTGCTGATGAGCGATTAATTCCACATATTCTGTTCACTGAAGAATCAACATTTACCCACAACGGAATCAACAACACACGTAGCTCTCATGTATGGAAAAATGAAAATGTGCACGCTACTGTGGAAACTAATTTTAGATGACATTTCTCAGTCAATGTGTGGTGCGGTATTATTGGTGACAAACTTATCGGTCCAGTTGTTTTAGATAACCGTCTTACTGGGACATGGTATTTTGAGTTTCTTCAAAATGTGTTACCAGAATACTTGGAGAATATCCCTTTGGCAATATGGAATTGTATGTACTTTCAGCATGACAGAGCTCCGACACATTCAGTACGGCCAGTGACACAGTATCTCAACACAACGTATTCTGGTCATTGGATCAGTCGCTGTAGAGTCATTGCTTGGCCACAGAGGTCACCCAATCACCCAATCTTACCCCATTGGATTACTGTTTGTGGAGGGGGGGGCTGTAGAGCAATGTCTACAAGTGCAGAGTGGACACAAGAGAGGAATTTCTCGCTTGTATCTTCCATGTTTGTGCCCAGTTAAAGGAATGCAAAACTGAGCTCCAACCGGTGACACAACACCTGTCTACGAGAGTAACAACATGCATTGAAGCTGACGGTGGACTGTTTGAACATCTTCTGTGAGAAAATGTACACAGTTAGACAAACCATAACATAACAGTACCATAATTTACTGTCACCTGCACCTTTCCCATTCCTAGCTGTTTTCATTGGTTTTCCTGGGGACAGTTAAGAGAAGGGCATATGTTTATTAGAAGTTTTTTTGTCCAGAATCACGAGTAATATCACCCGTCAAAGCATATATCTTTCCTCCTGTATCACCCTGTATATACGACAGCTGTGTATGCTGTCTCTCTCTCTCTCTCTCTCTCTCTCTCTCTCTCTCTCTCTCTCATGGCAAAAGCCGTGACACTTGATGAAGCTGAATGTTTTAATTTCTTGACCATCTTTGTAAGATTGTGTTGATTCACAATGGTTTCCTCAATGATCTGTGGTGAGACATACTTCTCAAGTGGTAGGAATTCTATGTATGTCTTAGTGACACTTTGCTTATTGCAGCGTTATTGAATGGCCATGGGAGGCAAGCAGGAATCTGGAGGTTGTAGTCATTGTTGCTGTTCTGTGAACAAGAGTCGTTTTCTGTTTCTCCTTTCTTTTTTAGATAACCCTCTTAACTGTGTGCAGCAGTTAGAAAATTTGTGTGGGTTAGAACTGTTTGCACTCTGGAAACAGAACACTGTTGCCTTTTAAAATTTTGTGATGAACCATTTGTACAGACAAAAGCACAGACAGAGGAAAAGAGAAACACTTGGTTAGTTAATTTCTGTAGATCATAATTGTGACCTGTTACTGTGTTATAGAATGAATCAATTGTACCATTATAGTACATATTTTCAGTGGAAAGCATTATAAAACAGTAGAGAAAAGGCGCAATTTTAATATGGACATGCATGTAGTCTTCGTAGATAGCATAAAAGCCTTGAGTACAGTATATAGTCAAAAGCTATGGAGCACACTAGAAAAATGAGATTATCCAAAACACATCATAAAGTTTCTGGAAGATATGTACACAGACACTTAAAAGTTGCAAGAATGTTATATTTGATAGAATAAGAGTATCAGACAAGGGTGCAGTTTATCACCGACTTTATTTAATACGTAAGTTGCTGAAATATTGAGAAGATGGAAACAATAAGTACATTCAAGTTTACAGATAGCACAGTACAGAATCACATTTGTCGTTTTGCAGCCCCTCATTTTTTTTGTATCTGACAGTGAAAATCAGTTGCAATAAGCCATACATGAGCTGCACTCGCTGGGCAAAGAATACAGTATGGAAATCTCAATTAATAAAATGAAGGTTAAGGCATTTAAAGGAATTGAGCCAATCAAAGCAAAAATTGTTATCAATGACAGAATAATTAAACATGTTAACATAGTTAACTACTTAGGAAGCCTAATAAGATATCAGCATAATAGAGATATAGACAACAAGCTTTCAGTTTCAGTATATATGTGACACTAGTACTAGAACCTTACAGAACAGAGCCAGAGAGGAAACAAAAACAAAGTTTTATAAAACTATGGCTGTGATATATCTACTGTACGGGAGTAAAACTGGGGTTACCATAAAGAGGGATAAAAGCAAAGTACAGTCAACTGACATGTAATTTCTGAAAAGAGTGAAAGGTTGCAAATGCCCAGATCAGGTTAGTCATAAAAAAATTAGGGAATAACTAACTGGAACATATGAAGCATAGTTGTGGAATGCATTAAGTAATTTCAGCGAGACTCTGTACATTTATGACATCACTTACTATTGAAAAGTAACCAAATAGTGTTTATAACACAAATAATTCTTCCAGAAATTAACTGTTTCCAGCAGTCAGGAATTCTTGGATGAAAAGCATATGCTCTCCCCATACATTTTCAAGCCGTAGTCAGACATTGGATGTGGATACATCACACATTTATTTTGATAGTTCTGTAGACTGCTGAATAGAGAATATAACAGTAGCGACATCATGAATCTCTCTTGCTTGCTTCAAGCAATAAAGAAACTACATAAAGCAGATAATAGTACAAATGCCTCTTCAGAAAATGTGGCTTTTTTTCACTACTTTCTCAGTATATTTTCCTATTATTCTCTGCAGAATCAACCTGTTTCGAAACTTATATTGCTTAACACTTTCTCATACAGCATTAAATCCCACACAACTGGAAAAGAGTGCAGGTTACTCTCTTTATAAGAAGGAGCAAAGAATGGATCCCACAGAATCATGTACCAATATATCTAATGTCCACCTGTTTTGCATCCTAGAGCACACAATGAAAAAGGAAGAAGAAGCTTGTTTCAATGAACTGGAACAGGTTTGCTAAAAAGAACTCGATCTTCTCACGCATGATAAATTGTAAATAGTGGACACTGATGAAAAGTGATACTATGTTTGTGGATTCTTGGAAGATGAAAAAGTGGATACCATGTTAGTAGATTCCTGAAAGGTGTTTGACTGTGTACTACATTGTTGGCAGATAATCAAGGTATGATCATATGTAGTATCTTCACAAGTATGACATTAGCTCAAGGAATTTTAAACTTGTAGAACCCAGTTTATTATACTGACTAGTGAACGTTCAACAGAAGGGGTGGCCAAAGAACATCAGGTGTGTTACAAAGAAATGAGATAAGACTGCCAGTGTGCTAAATATACACAATGCAGCACACTCATTGTATGCTGACCATGGCGTTGCCTATAGCAAAGTGACATAGCTCACTGAATGTAAAAAATAAATACAAGATAATGCTCCTAACAAACTCAAAGAAATCAGTAGTGTCTGGTTATATTGGTAAATTTCTGTAGCCTGTCACATTGTCAAAATTTTTAAGGGTAACATTAAAGAGCAATGTGAAATCAGTAGTGGGGAAGGTAACTAGGAGACTTAGATCTGACTAAGGAGTAATGGTCTTACATAAAATCAATATGCTGGTTCACATCATCTATACAATCGCTCAGTGACTATAATCTCTCCAAAAAAGAGAAGTCAGTATTCCAAAATTGTTTCACTATGGAGGATCATGATACAGTTCTTCCTTTCAGTCATCACACCAAAATGCAGAAATTGAGATAAATTGTTGCTGAATAGAATACTGACTAAAACTGCTCAATAACAGAAAGTCATCTGGACAGGATGAAATACCTGAGAAATTCTACAGAGATTATGTAAAAGAACTTGGCCTCCTTCTATGAGTAGCTTTTCTTTGGAAGTTGGAATAATGAAAGGTGCCAAACAACTGGAAAAAGCACATCATTCCTGTTTCCAACAAGGGTCATCAAACAGGCAAGCACAATTATAGACATTATTGCAGACAAAACAGTTTTTCAGAGTCAAACAATGGAAAATCAAGGTTGGACTGTGACAGTATAACGAATAGGACAGCTGCTACTCACCATATAGTGCAGATGCTGAGTCACAGAAAGGCACAACAGAAAGACTGTTGGAAAGTTAGTGAGATTTTCACTCTGCAGTGGAGTGTGCATTGATATGAAGCTTTCTGGCAGATTAAAACTGTGTGCTGGACCGAGACTCGAACTAGGGCCCTTTGCCTTTCACGGGCAAGTGTTCTACCATCTGAGCTACCCAAGCACAATTCACGACCTGTCCTTATAGCTTCAATTCTGCCATCACCTCATCTCCTACCTTCCAAACTTCACAGGAGCTCTTCTGTGAACATTGCAGAACTAGCACTCCTACCAGGAAGTTTCATACCAGCACACACCCCGCTGCAGAGTGAAAATCTCATTCTGGAAACATCTCCCGGGCTGTGGATAAGTCATGTCTCTGCAATATCCTTTCTTCCAGGAGTGTTAGTTCTGCAAGGTTCGCAGAAGAGCTTCTGTGAAGTTTGGAAAGTAGGAGACTAGGTACTGGCAGAACTGAAGCTGTGGAGATGGGTCATGAGTCATGCTTGGATAGCTCAGATGGTAGAGCACTTGCCCGCGAAAGGCAAAGGTCCCGAGTTCAAGTCTCACTCTGGCACACAGTTTTAATCTGCCAGGAAGTTAGTAGCTTTTGGCAAACAAGGCCTTTGTCAAAAGTAGACAACATACACACATGCACTCACACACAGATACAACCATGGTCTCTGGCAGCTAGTGCCAGACTGCAAGCAGCAGGGCATTATGGGAGAGGCAAAACCTTGTGGAGGTAAGGGGGAGGCTGGGGCAGGGAGGGGAAAGGATAGCAGGGTAAGGGTAAAGGACAGTAAAGTGATGCTGGGAGTGTGCAGAGACGAGTTGAGGATGTTTTTGAGAGGAGGAGTAGGTGGTGTTGGGAGGGTGTATGGTACATGTCTTGCATCTAGGTCTATAACAGGGATATGAACCGTGAGGCAAGGACCTGGGAGCAGGGGTTGTGTAGGGATGGAAGAGGATATTGTGAAGGTTTGGGAAGGACAGTGGGTAGGAATTTTTTTCATTTCAGAACATGAGAGATAGTAAAAAAATTGGCATAGAATGTAATTCAGTTGCTCCAGTCCTGGTTGATACTGAGTCATGAGGTGAACACTCCTCTTTGGATGGTAGGTGGGAGCTTTGGAAAGTGTTGAATAACTGGAACCCCTGTTCCCGGGGCTTTGCCTCGTGTCTCGTATTCCTGTAGTGGACCTAGAGAGAAGACATGTCCCATATAGCCTCCCACTACTGTCTACCCCCTTACCTGTCAAGTACGTCACCTACCCTGTCAAAGGCAGGGCGACCTGTGAAAACAGTCATGTGATCTACAAGCTAAGCTGCAACCACTGCACTGCATTCTAAATGGGCATGACAACCAACAAGCTGTCTGTCTGCATGATTGGCTGCCAACAAACTGTGGCCAAGAAACAGCTGGACTACCCTACTGCTGAACACACTGCCCAACATGACACTCTCCATTCCAATGACTGTTTCACAGCCTGTGCCATTTGGATCCTTACCACCAACACCTGCTTTTCTGAATTGCGCAGGTGAGTTTTCTCCCTGCAATATATCCTACATTCCCCTAACCCTCCTGGCATCAACCTTCATTAGTGATTATCTTATCCATCTAGCCCCTTCCCTGCTCCTATTCCCAGTACCTACATAGCCCTCTATTCCGCCACAGTCTCTCCTTTTCTGCAAACCCTGCTCTCCATATAACCTCCTAACTCTATGTAGTTGCCCCCACTCTCCACCTTGTCCTTGCACACTCCCAGCAGCACTTTACCATCCCCAACACTTACCCTGCTATCCCTCCCCATCCCCACCCCCACCCCAATCTCCTCCTTATCCTCACACATTTGCTTCTCCCATAATGCCCTGCTGCTTGCACTTCTCTAGCTGCCAGAGACCGTGGCATATGTGTGTTCAAGTTGTGTGTGTGTGTGTGTGTGTGTGTGTGTGTGTGTGTTTTCGACAAAGCCTTGTTGGCTGAAAGCTACAAACTTTCCGACAGTCTTTTATTGTGCCTTTCTGTGACTGAGCATCTCCACTATATGGTGAGCAACAATTATCCTTTTCATTATATTGTTATGGGACATTTTCTGTGCTTGTGCATTATGATATTTCTGGAGACTGAAAATGTGCTCTATAAAAACCAATATGAATTCTGTAAACAGAAATCTTGTGAAACTCAGCTCACACTGTTTATCCATGATGTTCAGAGGACCATAGGCAAAGACATCTAAGTTGACGTAATGTTCTGAAATTTAGGAAGGCATTCAATGGTGTTTCACATCGTCACTTAGTGAACAAAATATGAGCCTGTTGAGTAGCGGACCAGATTTGTGACAGGATTCAGGACATTCTAGGAGAGAGAACTCAGTGTGTTATTCTTAATTCTTAATAAGACAAAATCAAGAGATGTGAAGGTAATTTTGGGAGTACCCAAAAAGAGCATTACAGGGCCATTACATATGTTGCAGTCAATACTGATTTTTAGTTAGAATGTGTTTTCTCTAGTTTATATTGAATGCCATTGTTATAATTTCCTATATACAACTAGAACATTCCACTATACATGTTTGAATTTTAGATGAACCCAGTTTTAACTTTGAAAGTTAGATGAAACTGGCACATTAGCTTGAGAAACTTGTTTGGAGGAAACAATTCAATAAAAACCAATTACATGTTGACTGGAAATTTAAAAAAAATGTATTGTTTACAGAGCATTGTTGGCAGCAGTAATTAAAAAATGTGAAATGAAATAATCATACATTAAAAATATGTGAATTAATCTGATATGTTTAATGAAAGTAGCTTGAGTCTTAATAAAAAAGGGAACAAGTAAGTTTTGAGTTATACAGGTTGCCTTTTCTCCCTTAAAAAGTATCTTTTTAACATGTATGCCTGCTTGTACACACAGCAAACAAATTCTTGTCCTGTTCCTAAGGCTGCTGTCTTGGCAACAGTTCTTGAAGAGAAATTTGTCTGTGGCACTTCTTATAAAAGTAATAATATTTCTTTGGACGCACCGAATTCGCACCTGAAGAAACACATATAGTTAGCTTACTTAACAAGTGATTAGGTATTTAATAGGTGATTCTGCACTCTGTGTGTATTACAGTAAAAATATTAAACCTTCAAACATTAATGAATTACTTTCATATTAGCAACATTAAATAGTGCTTTGAACTAATGAGCCACTGAAACTGTTAGTAACAACATTCTGCCCTTGTTATTGAAATCAGTTCAACAGTACAGTCCATTTTGTCAAGCATTCCATATTTTGTTCCAGTCTTGTGGGGACCATGTTCATCCTTTAGAAGAACAACTCATATAATATTGCTAAGATCTCTCTTTCCTCTCTCGACATTAGGAATTGCTATAATTGTATTACTACTGATTTCTATAGGTATGTGTATTGAATCCAAAGCCTGTTTTATTCTCTTGGTCTGTTTGTCAAGTTTTCATGAGTGTTTGTCTAGCTACTGTTATCTGGGACTGTCAGTTTGCACTAGATACAGCTTCTAGATCTGTATCACTATCTGCAATTATTTAAAGAGTCTGCACTTGTACTATATATGGCTTCTGGGCCTTATTCACTGACTGCAGCTGACCACTGCTAAAGCCATTACCTCTTTTGAGTTATGTAATATATCTATATCATTTGCTTCATCTATCAAAATAATTTTACTTAAAGACTCTGTCAAAATTGTCTCATATTTCCTTAATAACATCTATAGACAAACTCGAAGTCGTAAGTCCTGTTCACAGGTCTGTACCAAACATGACTTTATATGGTGATTGCTTGATACCAAAATGAAGTGGCAGATTTTCCACAAACTGTGCAAAAGGAAGGCTGTTTGACCAATTTATGGTATTGTCATCTTGCATCCATAAAGCCAACACTTTTTCGATGCCTTGGTTAGTGCGTTCAACAGGACTTTGACTTTGGCTGTGCCTTGGTGTTTCATGAACCAGTTTACAGGTGTGCCAAAATGAAGTCAGACCGTTCGTGACAGAATTAACAAATTCTTTGGTATCATCAGAGTGGCAACGAGCACCAAACACGAAAATATACTTGTTAATTGATATGCCACTTCCATGGCTCTTGTGCTTTGCAGTGCATGGTAACAAATTTTATCATGTGGCACTCATATAGCATTATAAACTTATATCTGTTATCTTCTTGCATTTGCATGTCATTTCGATTAACTTGTCAATGCCTGTTCATTTGTGAATGAGGCATAGGTTTCAAAACAAGTTCCTTTTCTTCATCTTCATTTTACGCTTACAGGTTTTGCACACAGACACCCAAATATTTATCATCTCTAATGTAATGTTCACATATTTTCTTGAAGTTTCAGTTTTTAGTTTGTCTTGGCCTCAGTGATCAACAGCCATATGAGCTGCTTCAGTAACATTCAAAATTTTGTCTACGTGTAAGTAGTACTTTGTAGCCTTTTCTTATGTCGCTAACTTTAGCAATGCATAAATATTAATAACTCTGGACTGTTTCTGTCTCTTTCTTTCAGGTAATTGAGCTTCAGATTTGTTCACTAATGTATCACTAAGTTTCATTTGTAATCCTATTGTAGAGGTTTTACTTTTTGTGTTCACCAATCTGTAATATCCATCTTTCTATCACATTTGCTGATTTACACCCGCTATGAGAAATACATGTCAGTCAATCTGTGTGTGCTGGACAGATGTGACCAGGTGGGCTGCTGTTCGATCATGAGACGTCACTTGATCAATCACAATTAACTCTGTTGCGTCACATGTAAGGATCAAAACAGTTTTAACTGAATCATTTTTGCCAAAATGTATTTCGTGAAGTTAAAACTAGTTTTGAATGACATTCACTTTTGACCAGCAGTAAATTCTAGTTGTAACAAAGGCATTCAGTAAAATCTAATTGTAACTAATAAGAATGCACTCTAATTAAAAATGGGTTTTCAGTGTGTGATTTTTGTATGTGTCATAAAGTAGAATGTATGTATGTGTGTCTGGGATCTCCTCCCAAACTCTGGATTGATTTCAACCAAATCTGGCTCAGAAACATTGAGCCTCATGAATATCAGCATTATGGGGTTTCTAACCAACTAGTTCCAATAGGATTGGAGATATGGGCAGAAACAATTTTTTTTTTTTTTTTTTTTTTTTTTTTTTTTTTTTTTTTTTTTTTTTTTTTTCCCCCCCAGTCCCTGTTGTATAGGCTGCCCTACACGACAGGCATGTTGTGTGGGAACATAATTGGCTAGCCAAGTCAACCAGCTTTGCAGAGCAGCCTACGTGTCATGGGCAAGCATCTGTTTTCCGGACCCCAGAATGTAGTCTGTCATGCGTGACAGTTGTGCTATATTGGAGTAATATCAGCCTGCTTTCCTGAACTGTATTGGGGTGCCAGTGGGAATGGCTGGTGAAAAACTGAGATGGATAGAGGAGGGGATAGACAGAGAAAATGGAGGAGAGGGAGTGCATGAGGGAGGTGGAAGGTGTAGAGGGATAGTGGGCAGGTGGAAAAGAAAAAGAGGGAGGCAGAAATGGGAAGACAGAGGTGAGGAGGAAATGGTCAGAGAGAGGAAATGAACAAAAAGGGGGGAGGGGGGGGGCGGAGAGAGAGAGAGAGAGAGAGAGAGAGAGAGAGAGAGAGAGAGAGAGAGAGAGAGAGAGTGTGTGTGTGTGTGTGTGTGTGTGTGTGTGTCCACCACCTCCTCCTAAACTACTGGAGCGATTTCAATGAAATGCTGCACTGTGCTATATGAGAATCAGCACTGTGGGGGTTACAACCCTCTAGATTGTGTAACAGTAGAGATATGGGCAAGAAAAGGTAGGGGGGGGGGGGGAGTGAAGTGGATAGAGAGAGGGGGGTGGAAAGCCAGAGAGGAATAGGATGAGATGGACAGAGAGAGGGGGAAGAGAAGAGGCAGAAGAAGTGGACAAAGAGGGGTAAGATGAGATGTAGAGACAGAGAGAGTGAGGAGGAGGAGATGGGACAGATGGAGCTGGGAAGATGAGGCGGGCAGAGAGATCAAGGAAGGAAGAGGTGGACACAGAGAGGGGGGAGGAGGAGATGTTTGCAACATATATTGAATGCATATGCAGGTGATGCTGTGGTGACTAGGCTAGACTTCTGAAAACGTTATTTTAAAGCTTACCTGAGTATTTGAAAAGTGTGAATACATTTGTTTTATATTGCTTCAACTGCACCACATCTCAAAATGGACAGTTGTGCATACCACCACAAATGATGCTGATGTCTACAGGAAGTTTGCAATGCCAGAAGACTTGCAGAGAATTGATGATTGGTGCAGGGAGCTACAATTGATCCTGGAAGTAAATAAGTGTAATATATAGTAACAATATTGTGAAAAGGGAAGTTCCTACTCACCATATAGCAGAGATGCCGAGTCGCAGATAGGCACAACAAAAAGACTGTCACAAATAAAGCTTTCGGCCAGTAAGGCCTTTGACAAAATTAGATGACAAACACACACACACACACACACACACACACACACACACACGACTGCAGTCTCAGGCAACTGAGTCTCAGTTGCCTGAGACTGCAGTCATGTGTATGTGAGTTGCATTTGTGTGTGTCATTGACGTACCTGTAACACACCTTATGTTTACAAGTTGCCATGTCTCTCTTTCAGAATTCTCCACGAATGAACTGTCAACTAACAGACTGCCCAAAGTGACCTCTAGCTGTTCGTAGACCTTGCTATCCTCATGAAACGGGTCATCACAATCATCAGTATTTCACAGGTGTCAGGGATTTGCATAAAATGCTTGTGGTCTCCATCTTGGCACATTCACGAATAATAACTTCACATTGAATCTCATCAGAGCATTAATAAGCAAAGTATACTTTTTGTTGATGATAGCAATAAACTGGGCAATGTTATTGATGAATGACTATGTATCACAGCAAACAATGTATGTGTGCAGGTGGGGATCCAGGGTTCAGTTCTGAGACGATGGTGTGGGTGGGGAGATTGTTTCTGTGTCTTACTCCCCCTCTCCCCCTCCCTCCCCCCTACCCCCATTCTGCCAAATTATAATTTGTTCCTGTGTCTTATCCCCCCCTCCCCCCTCCCCCTCCCTCCCCCCTGCCCCCACTCTGCCAAATTATAATTTGCTATTACTCCAACTTTCAACATGGCACAGTTGTTCTACGAGTGTCACTCCAAAAGAAATGCACACTATTTTTTTTTTTTAAATCCATCTTTTATTCTACATGTTTGAAAGTTTTACATTGTGTAGATACATCCTTTAAGAACAATATTTTCATTTCTCCACATAATTTCCACCCCTTCAACTGCCTTATGCCATCTTGGAACCAGTGCCTGTATACCCGTACGGTAAAATTCTGGACCAACCTGTTGGAGCCACTGTTTGGCAGCGTGCACAAGGGAGTCATCATCTTCAAACCTCCTGTGGCCGTGCACTGTCGTGCAACAGCAAAACACCCTGCTTTTGCCGGTATGGTGAAACACGACTCAGTCGAGCTATATTCCTTGTTATTCTAATACTACTTGTTGCCATCAACACTAATATAACACAAGTGCTGCTCTACAAATAAATGCCAGGAGTGGTACTCTGACGGTATATTACACTAATGTAGCCATTCTGTTTGCAACTCCACATCTTGAAAATGTGAACAAAGACCACACCACAGACTGGCATGCAGTGTTTACACATAATCACATTAGTAGTGGCTGGTAACCACAAAGTCGAAATTATCTCACAAACAGTCCACTTGTGCACTGAGAATTTTTTGCTTCTAATATTGTGTGCTTTCAACTGTATGCATTTATGCTATTAATTATGGTACACCCTTTATACTATGTGTGATGTAAATTACTTGTGCACTTTTAATTTTCGCTTTTTCTGCAGGGGGTAAATATCTAACTGTACGTTTGTGCTGACAGATTGCTATTATAGTCTATGAACTCTCAAATAATTTTTTATAACAGAATCTCCAAATTGATGACATAGTGGAGCAAAGATTAAAAATGCATCTACTTGCCACATATATATACTGGCAAATGTTAACTTTCCAAATTGAAAGTTATTCCATCTGCCTAAGGAGAAGAAAGAGTTTGAAGTGGTTAGGGTTTGAGTAAAAATGTGTCCAAGACCTCCATCTTTTTTTTTTTTATGCGTAGTAAAAAAAGTGTAAAACAGAAAGCAATAACCGGAAGCCTGTCTCAGTATAAGTATGAAAACCAAAGGATTAGAACTGACATGGAGGGTATGTAGCACATTAGATGTAACAAAAAAGCCAGCAGGTACAGAAACATAAATGAGGAAAATGTGGACAAAAGGGAAGATAGTGGGTGATAGTTGGGAGGATGGAGAAATATAAAGAACTGAAGGAACAACACAATTAGATGACACTTAACACCCAGTTGGTGGTGGGCAAAAAACACGTACAGCAGAGTCTTGCAGAATTTACCAAAGCACCACAATTATCGATACTGGTCTCTGCGTTAAAGAATATGTGAAATTGGTTGCATCCCCCACCCTATACCCACACATATACACCAAATCAAATGTGTCACCA